>NC_142922.1:10023625-10184761 GCF_054131065.1 Drosophila arizonae
GGCAGTTTGCGTAGCTCAACTGGAGAGAGTGAGATAGAGAGAGAGAGAGAGTTGGATACATGAAGGTGCATATAAATTGTATCTTCAGTTGGATAAAAGAAACTTGCTGAATTTGGCAGATGAAAACTAAAGAAAAGTCTCCATTAATATGTAATGTTTTATATATGAAAAGTATTCTCTTCCGCAAAGTCCTAAATCTGAATGAAAATATATCTACTTTTAATGTATTATAAATCCAACTCAACTTGTTTTATTGGCCAACTCTTGCCCAAGTTAAGGCCAAGTTTGCATTGGCTCTAATTGACTAGCAACACAGCTAAAGCCCTATTGAGCATAGCTGTGCAGCACTAACAACTTGCTCAGATTATGGCCAAGTTTTTAGTCGTAAAGCGCGCTTAACTATTATTAGCCTTAACTGCCATTTTTACTTAAAATTTCACCTGTTTTCTTGCCTTTACAGATCGCATGATCGTGAGAGCGGCGACTATGCGGGCTCCATTTCGGATTTACAAAGCGTTACCTCCAGACTGAGCACAGTTTCGGTGAGTAAGCCAAAAAGCCATTAGACGCAGCAGCTCATTTAGCTTGCAGACACACAGACGCACATCTCTCTGTGTGTGTCTGTGTGTGTGTGTGTGCGTGTGTTTGCGTCTCAATGCGTCGTCTAAATTGATTAAGTGCACTTAGTGACAAACAAAGTTCACAACGACCTGAACGAGCAGGAAGAATAACAAAATGCACGTAGTCTGTGTGCGAGCATAAAAACGGAAAAAGCTTTTTGGCCAAAAGAGAGAAAAGTTTTCTTTTTCGCCAGCAGGCAGCCACTTAAGCCAGCTAAACGATGTCCATGTCCATGTCGATGCTGGCTGTGCCTGTTGGCCATTTCATTTGCAAAGTCGACTTGACTCGACTCCAGCTTTTTGGTTAATACGAAACGCGTTTAACTTTCCACTTCTTCCACTTCCACTTCTTCTTCTTCTTCTTCTCGCTGCCTTTGTGGCTCCATTGCAACAGATTGGCACCAACAATTGCACCGCCAGATACCGGACGCTGAGTGGAGGCATCGGCGAGTCGCCGTCGCTGTCCCCGAGCCCCTCCTCCGACTACGAGGACATCGGCGCCACAAGGCACGGACTGCCGCCCAGTTTTGCAGCGAAGGCCAAAAAGAACGGGCTGCCGCACAAGGCGAATACGATTTGCCAGAAGGCCATGGTGCATCACGTAAGTTAATTAATCAGTATTGCATGTGTGTGTGTGTGTGTGTGCGTGTGTGATTGCAATTGCATTTGGATTACACGAACAACAACAACAACAACAATTACAACAACAACAGCTTCAAGCATATTGACTCGTGAGCTGCAAAATGTAATTAGCTTGCCCATTTACATATGCGCCTGATTGGAATTTGTGAGCGACTGACTCTCTCTAAGCCACTTGCAATTTGTCTACGACCTAGGCGGAAAACGCTGACCGAAAAGGGCTCAAACAACATGGCCGAAAGGCGTCCAGCAGGCGGCAGGAGCCGGAAGAGGAGGAAGAGCGTGAACATGCACTCTAAATGCAAATGCCAGTTAAATGAGTTTTTATACGCGCCCAACAGCCGAGAGGAGCCCCACAAAGTCCTGCTCTGGTTGGCTCTAAAAAGAAAAAAAAACGAGAAAAAAAGTGAAAGCTCATTTTCAGTTTTGGCCATGATTACATTGCGCTGCAGTTGGCAGAGCTTGAACTCGCATATCGTAATAAAAATGAGAAAATCTGAAACTCTCATTCTCTTCATAATTTTCCAAATGTCTCTCCATTGACATTTAGTTTCAAAATCCGTAAATGAATGAATATTTTTGCAAATATTTGTAGATATCAAGTTCTTGATTATACAATATTTGATTTACATTGGATTTACATGTGGGTCTCATGGATTGCTTTCGTATTTCCCGAATCTGTTCTGTTTGTTGGGCGGTCGGCGATTCTTCTCCCTGGGCTCATCGGGCCGGATGTGAAAGTTCTTGAAGCCGTACTCCCGCTTCTCCTGATCCTCAGAGAACTCGGCCTTCACAATGTTGCTGGCGGGACTGCCGGTGGTGCGGAGCCACTCCTTCATCAGGTTGAGCTCGGTGCGTGGTCCCTCGATGTAGCCCTTGACCGTGCCGTCCGCCGTATTCATGCACCAGCCGCGCAGTCCCAGCGTCTTGGCCTTCATCTCGGCATGTCGACGGAAATAGACGCCTTGCACTTTGCCAAACACTTCAAATTCACACGAATGGACGGTGGCCATTTGAATACCAGATGGAGTCCCTTACGGCACCCTCATAGACAATCACAAAAAAAAAAGAAAAAAAAAAAAGGAAACAAAACAAACTCCAAATTTTTATACAATTTTTAAATACATCTTTCTGTGGAAACGCCTGGAACTTGCTAGAAATTGCAAGGCTGGCTAAGCAAAGAAAAATAATAATACAGGGTATTTAATGGTCGCAGTTAGGTCTACAGACCTCTACTCGTTACTTTGAAAAAAAAAGGGAAACAAATGCTTGTTTGCAAATCGCAAGCAGGAGCTGCAATCGACGCCTAGGCCTCTTCACTGGGCGAGATATGAGCAAAGTTTTGTGGCAGGCAGCGGCTCAATATTCCCTGTCAAGGAAGAAGAAGACCAATGCCGAAGCTGAAGCCAATGCCAAAGCTAAAGCCCAAGCGGAAGCACTGCAGCCAAATTCAAGACCCAAAAAAAAAGGACAGCTCAAAAGCAGTGTCTGCAGCTGTATCTATGTGTGTGTGTGTGGGAATTTGTGTGGTAGCATTAAACTTTTTAATGATTTAACTAACAAAACTTTTGCTCTATTCCATGCGCCCTCCGCCTGCCGCCCCCGCCCGGCTTAACATGCAATTTATTGCACAACTCGATGACGACGACGACGACGACGACGACGACGACGACGACGGCGACGACGGCGGCGACGAAACAACTTTCACTCTGGCTGCACAGTCGGGCGAAATGCGTAGCTCGCCAAAGGAAATTGGCGCATTTAATGAGAATGGACGAAACTTTGTTGCCACAAAGGATACATCAAGGGATTTCAGCAATTCCCAAGATAATACCGACCGTGGCAGCATGAGCGATCAGGCGTTTGCATGTTCCGCCAGCTCCGTTGAAAGTTTGCCCAGTGCATCCGGTTCGAGTGAGTACAAAACTCTATCTATGTGTTTAGATATCTACATGTGTGTGTGTGTGTGTGCGTGTGTGTGCTTACAATTTAGATTTTTGATTTTGCCTTTGCATTTGGTTTTCCTTTTGCTGTGGCCTTTCGAACTGGGGTGGAAGCGTTTGCCTTGCCCCGGCTTGTTTATAAAAATTCCCAGACTGCCGCCCAGCGCCACGCCCAGCTGGGCTCGTGTTGCATATTGGTCTATTAACAGTTGTAGTTGTTGCTGCGGTTGTTTTGCAACCGCTGCACAATAACTTGAAATTCTGCAAACTTAATGAATTTTTAATGCACTTGCGCACAGTCAAGTGGCAAGTGGCGAGTGGCAAGTGGCGAGTGGCAATGTGGCAAGTGCATTGGCCAGGCCATGCAGCCCGATGCAATGTCTAGGGCGTGGTTAAATAAAGGGCTGCTGCTGCCTCTGCTGCTGTTGCTCAGTTTTTAATGAACAAAAGTTTTCGCTATATGCGCAAATTTCTACTCTAAATAAAGAAGAAGAAGAAAAAAACAAAACCAAAACAACACAAAATGCCAGAGCAGCTGTACCAGGAGCAGAGCAGCAGCAGCAGCAGCAGGAGGCGGCGGCCGGCGGGGTTTGCAGGAGCAACTTTGAAAAGTGCAAGAAAAAATACTTTATTTTCATGTGGCCAGGACACAAAGCAAGGATTAGCCAAAGCTTTGGCCAAAAACTTCAAGTGCTTATTTGAATATTTTTTGGGCGAAACGAGCTTTGTGTCTGAGACCCTCTCTCTATCTCCCTCTCACTCACACACACAGAGAAAGTGTGTAAAAATATTTGAAAAGTTTTTAATTAACCAAACGAACTGTTTGTGTGCGTGTGTGTGTGTGTCTGTGTGTGTGTGTTTGTATATCGTGCTCTGCCAAATTCTTCAGCCCTTGGCTAATTGGCTGTGGGCGCATTAATTGGGAAATTTTCTGGGCAAACTTCCATCGAAATGTTGTCGAGACAAATATTTAAACGTAAGACCATTCTATTTTGGCAGGCACTCAAGCTCTAGTGCGTCCCGGCAGCCCACACAGCTCCATTTCAGCCGAGGATCGCGCCTCCCTGGCGCCCATTTGCAAGGCCAAGGCACTTGTCGACAGTCTGCCCAATCCCTACGACAAGGAGGCACTCAAATTCAAGGTAAGCAGACGCCCCACTCTCTCTCTCTCCCTCTCTCTTATATATATAACATGCTGGTTGCTTTTGCAGAAGGGCGACCTGATCGATGTGCTGTCCATGAATGCCTCGGGCATTTGGAAGGGCCGCTGCCATGGCCGCGTGGGCCACTTCAAGTTCATCAACGTGGAGGTGCTGCCCGAGCAGCGCATGAAGAACTCGAGCAGCAAGACCCTGGCGCCCGCCTCTCGACTGGCCAACAGCAACAACGGCAGCGGCAACGCGGGGCCCAGCTCCGTGGACGATCTGCTGATACGCATCGGGCTCAAGGAGTACACCTCCGTCTTTGTGCTCAACGGGTAAGTGGTGTAGATGAAACAAATTTCACAACAATTTTTTGTTGGATTGTTTCACCTATCGTTCCATTTGCAGCTACGAGGATCTGGAGCTGTTCAAGGAACTCGAGCCGGCTGATCTGGACTATCTGGGCATACTCAACCAGGAGCATCGCGCCAAGCTGCTGACGGCCGTGCAGCTGTTGCACGACATTGAATGTGAGTATTAGTGTCCTGCTCTTGCCTCGCCCCGTGCCTAAAGCAAATCATGTGAATCACAATGCGACCCACGCCCACAACCACACCCACGCCCACTCTCTCACACACACACGTACTCACACACAGCTACAAATTTCGCACGCACAGGCTCCGACATGGACATAGCCGGCTCCAGCTCGGAGAACGACGAGGCGCGCCTGAACAACATCAACAAGAAGCACGGCGCCTCGCCCTTTGGCCGACGACACTTTCCACGGGACTCCGGCTGCTACGAGGGCTCGCCACTGCCCAGCTCCCAGACGCCCACGCAGACGGTGAACTCGACGGACGACTCGAACAGCCTCGACGATGTGGTCTCCAAGTGCTCCAGCGAGATAATGAAGCGCGTGGAGAGCGCACGGCGCTGCAAGGAGAACCCGTTCAAGGCGACGCTGCCGGCGCGAGTCGGCAAGAAGTCCTTTCTTGGCGGCGGCAGTCTTATGGGCGACGATACGCTCACGCGTGGCGGCCTCAGCGAGAAGTCGAGCGACTCGGGCGTCAGCAGCAGTTCGCTATCGTCGGGTCCGCTGAAGAGCAGCACTTAACATTTGCCAACCATACTCGCCCACGAGCTGCTGCTGGGCGTGGGCCAGGCGGGCGGCGGCAGCAGCGTGGGCGCCACCTCGCCCACCACCTCGGTCGCCTCGGCTGGCATGCTGGGCTGTCCCAGCAGTGGCAGTGGCAATGCCAGCCTGAATGCCACGGCGCCGCTTGGCAACATCTGCAACACTCTGCCGCATGCCCCGTCCGGTGGCAGCAGCACGATGGGCCTCTCCAGCAATCTGCCGCTGAACCGCAATCTGGTGATGTTGCGCAATCATTTGCGCAAAAATACGGGTGGAAATGCCGCATCAGCCGCACTGCAGGACGACAAGGATCAATAACAACCCATTTATTACATACAGATTTTAGTTTAGATTCTCGATACTTCAGTTAGATATATGTATGTATTTCAATTGCTGTGATTCGATAGTGAAAAAAGGCCAAGACGCGTCTTTCAGTTCAAATGTATAGTGTATAGAGACAGATAGATAGCAACAGAGCGAGAGAGCAGGAGAGAGAGAGATAGTGAGATAGAGAGAGAGCGAGAGAGTGAGCACATTAAGCAAAGTCAGTTAGTCAGTCAATCCTTCCTCCGATAATGTTGGCATTTATATATACTCTTATATATATATATTTACATATATATATGTAAAAAGACAGAGCTATATACTTAGTAATTGTAATGTAATCAAATCGTTTAACTATTTTTAGTTAGCCTGATGTAAAAAACAAAGACAAGAAGAAAAGATTAACGAAACATTTTCTCATTTGCCATTTTTTGCCAATTGCTTTCTATGTATATTTCGCAACGTGATATTGTCAAACGTCCAACTTGAATTGCAGTTTTTAATCAATGAAACCACATTTTAATTAACACGAGGGAACGGGCCGAAGATATCTATCTATAAATAACTCAAGTTGATTCCTATATTATGGCACAAAGGCTGCCGGCAATAGACCAATTACATTTTAAAACCCAAATATTTACACGAAGCAAACGAATTTGCCAATATTTATAATTCTATAAAGAGAAACTCAATTGAATTTTAAGTATGAAAATCACACACACACACACACTCACATCATGATGTATCCGTCAAAGTTGTATATTTGGAAAAATCAGCTAAGGGAAAATTGTATGCTAAGCAATATAAATTGGTAAAACGTAGACTCCGGACAAGCGAGCTGTATATAGTAAGGGTATTCTTGTCACTGGGGTGTTCATGAATGCCATTTAACAGTTAAATGCAAATATGTAATAATAATAAGATACACACTTATATACATATTTATATATATAAACTATTAGCAATTGCCAGCTATTTAGCGATAATCAAAAGGAAAAGGACAATGAAACGAATTGGATGGCAGATTTTATTGATTTCACATTAAACAATTAGTTAAATAAATCGATACAAATACTTCAAAGCGAGCACAAAAAGAGAATATATATATATACATACATATATATTTAAACTATATCATAGCGCATATAAATATCGAATACCAATCGACTTTATGTACATTTGACACAGAAACGACAAACCAATTCCGAAATGCTTTTAATCATAATTAAGCAAAATTATAGATATATACATATATAAATATTCATAAAATTAACAACTAAAATTAAATAATCCCAAAAACTTAAATAAAATTTTATAATTAGTCCAAACAAAAAGAAAAAATAAAAAGATTATTAATTGCGCACGTGTTAAAGCCAGAGAGTAAAAATATTCTTATGTAGGCATTTTGAATTTTTATTTATCTAAAAACATAAATTTAAGTGTTTCAACTGTAAATTATATTAGAGAGAAAGCAAAACAAATGCAGAATGCACAAAAGCCACATGCAGCATGTGCGAAAAGTTTCCATTTATCACTGTAAAATTATGTAATTAAATTCGAATATGTAAGCAATATTAAAGTTTAAAGTAACAAAAAAAAAAAAAAAAAAGTGAGCAAAAAAAGAAAACTCAAGGCATCACAACGCAGTTTCAGGCAAGCTAACAAGTAAATAAATAATTAAAAATAAAAAATGAAAAGAAACAAACTAAAAACAATCTTAGAATTCATTAGCACCCACAAAAGAACTTTAACTCTCCAGAGCTCCCTACATTTTAGAAGAAATTTCAAGCAAAACTCAAGTAAAGAACGCAAAAAAAAAAACTCAAATAAAATGAAACGAAAAGAGAGCGAGCAGCACGCAGCTAGCTGAGCGATGAAAGTTTATGCATAACTCAAATAAAAGTCTTAAATAAAATTGAACATATCTAAAAAGTAACTAAACGTCTTATCTATTTAACTGGATCGAACCGAGCAAACAGGTAAGAGAAATGCCTTCTACGAGAGTCAAGGCTGAGCAGGCATCTGCTTGATTGAGACTGATTAGCTATTTATCTAAATATAGCCCAATCTATATTATATAGACTACTTAAGCACGGCTATCAAGCAGGCCACTTTATTGAACTATTCATGTTGTGCCCTACAAGAATTACACATATCATATAATGAATTATTTAATATGGCTTTTTTTTAGTAACTATTGTCTTTTATTCCACATACATTGGTTAGTTTCGCTTGAGCTCAAGCTTTATCGTTAATAGGCAAATTGGTGCTAAGTATTTATTTGAATGGATTGAGCTGCTGCCTTGATCAAAAGAAACCGCCTAAATGACTTTATTCGCCACTCAGAGAGCGCTCACACATTTACCTACAAGTGTTGGGTTTCAATGACATTGAGTGAGCGCTTCAGTTCGCATTAACGATGATTACGCTGCTTCAGCTACACGTGAGCAAAATCTAAATTAATGTACATGCACACATACATACATACACATGTATATATTATCATATTTATATATATGTATGCATATGCATATATATGATCGGGTAATCTTATCATTTAAGGTGTCGCGCCTACCCGAAATGAGTATGTAAACAATTCATAAAGCTCTAGTAACCGGCCAGGCAGCTGATCCGCTCGCTGTGGAGGGAGGGAGGTAGGGAGGTAGACGGCAGAGGTTGGGTGGTTGAACGGTTGAGCGGTTGCATGGCTGTTGGCGTTACGGCCCCTGTTGTCGATGAGGCGAAGCGGCGTCAGTCGTAATCTGCGCTGATGCTGATTAAATTTACTATACTTGTGGAATGGATCTATCTCTAACCTACACACACACGCACGCACATACAGTTGCACATGCATAATGCATTCTGATGTTTATTCATAGAGCACTTGTAACCGATCTGAGAACGCGAACTAACGAACTTTATGCTGGAATTTGGCATATACATATGTATTTACACGATTTTTTGCGTTTGTTTTTTATCATTTATTTCTGTCCACATAGTTTTTGATGCCGCCTGCTCGGGCGGGAAGTAAAATTGCGCTTAAGTGGTTTAGTAGATTGTTAAATTGCTTTTGTCTTTCTGCCAGCGGATAAGTAAATGAAAATATGAAAATTGATATTATTGCATTGCACAAACTATGTAGACTTTATCTCATTTTCTGCCGCATTTTGCGCTCAGTCTCAGTTTCAGTTCCAGTGACAGTGCGTTCCGAGCTGGAGCCATCGCAGAATCAAAGCGCATAAATAATAAATTCTATAATCCAATAAAGAAATACCAGAGATAGCCAGACTATATACATATATATATAGATATAAATGAGTAAATACTTACTTACTTTTATTTAAAGTAAAAGTGGAGTGGAAATTTTCTAAATACTTTTACCCAGCGAATTGACAACAAGATTTAAGACAATTGTTTAGCAATGTCAAATGAACTGGCTTAAATGGCGGCTTATCCGGTTAACAGCATCGCTTCAGGCACACGCAACTGCAGGCTATCTAATCGGGCCCGAGCTCTAGATTTTCTATGCAGTTGCTTGCAGAACTTGACATCTGAGTGTTGTATTACTCACCGATAAAACCCCTTTGCTTATAACTTTAAAAGCAACCCTAACCCTGAATAATGCTCATAATTCTCATAAAAGATATGAATAAACAAAAATAAATAAAGATGAATTTACTTATGACTTGACTAGATAATACCATGAGCAACTATTAAAACACCCACAAACATAAACAAGAAAGTGACTAATATAATTTTTATACCCTGAACCCATTGAAAATGGGAAATCAGGGTATAATGGTTTTGTGAAAAGTATGTAACAGGCAGAAGGAATCATCGCAGACCCCATAAAGTATATATATTCTTGATCAGGACGACGAGCTGAGTCGATATAGCCCTGTCCGTCTGTCCGTCCGTCCGTCCGTCCGTCCGTCCGTCCGTCCGTCCGTCCGTCCGTCCGTCCGTCCGTATGAGCAAAAGGATCTCAGAAGATATAAGAGCTAGAGAGCTGAAATTTGGCAAGCATACTCGTGTATACCATAGGCAGTACAAGTTTGCTTTATTTTTTCGATAACTCATCCGATAACTTTTTTATCGAGAATAATCGAAAAATCGACAATGTTTTTTCAGCTTATTTTGAACACTTTTAGACCTGGAGACTTCAAATTTGCGTTGTATATAAAGTTAATGGATACAAAGATTTTGTAATTTACAGATTTTGGATACCACGCCCCCTTCGCCCCCAATTTGTAAAAAACGCATTTCAAGTACTAGAGACTTGTGCTTTGAAATGTACACACATTTAAGCCATATGATTACGCTCTAAAAGTTTCATTAAGATCGTATGTCTACAAAAGAAATTATTCAACAAATAAATTCTCGTTATATTGCCCACACTGCAGTGCAGCCCAAGCGCAGCCGCTGCTAGCTGCGCAGTTTGCAAAGCGCGTGCTTATACGTGCATGTGTATGTATGTGTGCATAAAAGAAGTCCAGAATGATTAGAATATCAGTTTGGAGGGTTCAGGGTATCTCCTAGTCGAGCAGTCTCGACTGGAGCCTTCTTACTTGTTTTTATATAATTCTTTTTTAATATATCAATTTAATAATCTGACAATTGAAACAAGTGCAAATCACATGTGACAGGATGAGTTGGACTCTTGATATATTGTCCGATGATTAGAAAATAAAACACTGTGCCCAGTAAATCAAGTCAAGTCTATTATAGTTATCAGTGTTTCTTGTCGAGTCGAAAATGTGGTGCGCTCTGCATCGTAGTTCGCATGTGACTTGTAACCTGCAGCTGCTTGGACAATGCATCTGAGACAATGAACCATTAAGTCTTGCTAATTTTTTGACAAACGTTTGGTTTACTCTTTGTTAATCGTCTTACGTGCACATATAAATAACGCTGTAAACTAAAGACCCACGCTTATCAGCAATTATTTTATAATACTTTTGCGCTCTGTCTCCGCTGATAAGCCGCCTCCTACAGAGGGCCCCTTTTAACGCCGGCTGTCGCCTGGGCCATCACTCACAGCGACACCCGCGAGTGCTGCGGACGGTGCATGCGTTGCTCTAGACCCCGGCGCGATCTTAACCTATCATATCATTTGCATGCGAAATGTGAAAAGTGTAAACGGAGAATTTCCCACCACGAGAGTTGTTATCGAGCCGATGGCCAAGCCGAGCTCTAAGCCATAATCACAAATTTCAATTTGATTTTCAACTGCAATAGGACAGCAGCAGCAACAGATCTTATCGCAACAAGTTCTACTAATTTTCTTTTAGTGTACGCGCCTATAAAGCTAATTGCTGTTCAAGAGTGTGTAAACAAACCCCATCGATTGTGAAACCTTACCATTAATTGCCTTTCAAACTACAAGACGCAATTACCCGGAGCTGTAAGTAATAAATCATATATTAAATAAATAAATGATGAAACTTTGTATGAAGTTTTCCAATGAAATTCAACTAGAAATTGTGAAAAAAAATTATTTACCACAAATACGAAATTTTCCATAAATTGACGAAATTAAATTTAATAAAGATTTGTGAAAAGTGTAAATAAAATATTTATAATTATAGATAAACTTCTGAAGTGAATTTAAGCATGAAATTATGACAAATATTTAAAAAAAAAAAAAAATTATATAAAATTATTAATTTAAAATGATAAAGAAATTATGAAAGAGTGTTTAATTTTAGATAAATTTCTCAAATGAAATTCAACAACAAATTGTGAAATTCTTTGCGATAAAATATTCACGAATTTCTTTTTTGCATTATTTTAAACTAGTTTGCCATAAAAAAATAGTTGTACCATTTATGGCAGCTAGTTTATAGCTCAATTATACTGTGCTGACAATCAGCGAACTAAAAAAGTTCCTATAAAACATTCACAATCCACAATTGCTGCGCAGTTATTGCCTCCAAATTAGATTGGATGAAATGTCCGTAAACATATGCAAACGCTTCTGAGCATCGACACATGCTTGGGCATGAAAAGCTGAGAAGTAGAGTTTATTTACACATAGTTTATTTACACTCATAAAGATAAGAGCGAAACTAATCCGCAAATGATTTACTTGAATACCCAGAATAGTCAGCCAGCACACAAATAGAAACAGACAATGAAAGATAAACTGGAGGAGGTGATAGCCAACAGTAGAAAGCTATCTACGGCAGCCAACAGTGTCAGTGAAATGGATCTGGATGAGTCCGAGCTGAACGATCCGTTCCAGGCGCTCATGGAGAAGGCGGGCAACCACGGCCGCTACCAGACACTCTACAACTATGTGTTCGTCGCCGGGCTGGCGTTCGCCGGCGCCATGGTCTACATGAACATCATCCTGGCGCTGAACATACCGGATCACTGGTGCACGGTGCCGGGCAGGGAGCACACCAATCTCACAATGAATCAGTGGCTCGATTTGACGCTGCCCAAGTGAGTTGGCTGCCAAATGCGGTGCACTGGCTCAAATCCCCTGCTAAGCTATTCCATTTCGCCCGCAGGCAGACTGACAATCGGGGCAAGGAGACGCACAGCAACTGCGAAATGTACGATGCAAACTTTACAGAGTTAACTGATTTTTCGGCCTGGCGCAGCAGCCGCAGCAAGAATCAGACGACAGGTGAGCTAAACACACACACACACACACACACACACCCACGCACACATAGCCATTAATACTGCTGTATATATTGCCTGGCTTTGCTTGGCCATTTGAGCGCATGGAAAAACTTGGCCAGCAGTAGCTTGGCTGTCTTATAAATTTATACAACTTTGCACTCGAATACATTTAATTGGACGGCCTCTTCGATTTGCCAGCTTGCCAGCACGGTTGGACCTACGACCAGACCTGGTATGACAGCACAATACCCACGGACCAGGACTGGGTCTGCGCCAAGGATTTGTTCGTGACAAATGTGTTCGTTGTCGGCCGCGTGACCGAGGTGGTCGGCTCATTTATATTTGGCCAAATGGGCGATTCGTAAGTTGGCCGAAACTAAATTATGTGCCTGCCCGCAATTGGCAATTGGCAATTGGCAATTGGTAATTGAATTTCGGCTTCTCCTATTGGTCGCAGCTTCGGACGCAGCGTGGTCTACTACATTAGCGTCATCTTCTGCTCGGTGGGGCGCCTGGGGTCTGTGCTGTGCACGTCCTCCTACACGTGGTTCCTCATCATGTCCGGCATTGTGGGCCTCACCGTAAACAGTCTCTTCCAATCGCCGCAAATCATTGGCATGGAAATCTCCCGAGAGTAAGTTTGACAGATATTGAATAAGGCAGAATAAGGCAAGGAAAAGTTTGCCGAAACTAACTAGAACTTTGTCAATGTCGCACTGGCCAGGGAGGATCGCAGTCGCATCGCCCTCTTCCAGAGCGTGGGCTGGTCCGTGGGCACGACGCTGATGCCGCTTCTCTTCTGGTGGCTGCGCCACTGGGAATCCTTTATGTGGCTGACTTCGCTGCCCACGGCGATGGTCTTGCTGTTCTCCAAGTAAGTCACGCAGTCAATTCAATTGAATGCTCCCAACTATTGTCCAAATCCCAGTTCATTCCTAGTATTTGTTTTGTCATTGGCTCTGACATTTTTTTGGGGGGGATTCCCTTTCCTTTATTTCTTTTTCAGATATGTCATCGAATCGCCGCGCTGGTTGATTAGCAAGCGACGCTTTCGCGAGGCCATTGTCCAGTTCAAGAAGATTGCCAGAATTAATGGACGCACATTCGATGTGACCGAGAAGGAGCTGACCGAAATCTATAGCCAGGACAAGCACGAGGTCACCTATGGCATGGCCTCGCTCTTCGCCGGCTGGCGGCTGGCCCGCAACACCACAATCATGGGCTTTAGCTGGTGCGTATCAAAAAACCAATTTGCATTCCTAACTGCGGTCCGCTTTGGTCGAGCTCGCCCCTACCCACCTGTCCATTTGCCGTTTTGTCCTCCGCCAGGTGCGTTGTTGCCGTTTCCTACTTCACGCTGGTGCTCTTCAGCTCGCGCATGGCCGGCAATCCGTTTTTGAACTTTTTGTACCAGAGCATTGTGGAAATACCCGCGTACATGGTGGGCAAGTACATGGGTGAGTGTGTGTGTGCTGTGCGTGCTCCAATGCGGCCACTGATTGCCAATCATTCTTATGCTGTTCGGCTCTTTGGCATTGGCTTTTCCATCCGACAGGCGACAAGTACGGCCGGCGCTTTACCAATTCGGTGTCCTTCCTCACCTCGTTCCTCACCTGCCTGCCCATCATCGCCTATGCGACGGACGAGCGATTCGAGTGGCTGATGATCTACCTGTCCACCTTCATCAAGTTCCTCAACGCGCTCACCTTCTTCACGGCCAACCTGCAGTGCCTGGAGATCTACCCCACGTGCATGCGCCAGACGGGCATCGCACTGGGCACCATTTTGGCGAATGCGATCGGAGTGCTGGCTCCGTACCTGGTGTACCTGGGGACGACGGTGAATATACGCGCGCCGTACTACATTCTGGGCACCCTGTTTCTGCTGGGCGGAATCGGTGCGCTGTTCCTGCCCGAGACGCTGCACAAGAAGCTACCAGACACCATCGAGGAGGCAAAGAACTTTGGCAGACACGATGTAAGTAGAAGCCATCAGCCATGAGCCATGCGCCATGCGCCATCAGGCATCAGGCATCAACCATCGACGGCATCTAATTTATAATTTAAATTATGCAAAGCAGCCGTAGCCTAATTTCATTTTTCATAAATTTAATTTACAGAAATTCTTCAGTCTGCCAAAAGCGCCGCCGGTGCTGAGCAAGACGCCAGATGCCGAGCCGGAGCTAACCAAGCTGAATCAGCCTTCATTTGCGCCATGAATCAGTAGCTACAGCTCAAGCGGAATCTGAAGTCGAGCCAGGAGCTGACGCAGAAAGGCAATTGATTTGCTGTGGCCCGTTGTGATGTTACATTAAGTACGCCCCAAGTATTACGAATAAAGTGTTGTTATACTTAACTCTGTGCATTTACATGTGACTGTGTATGTGCCTGTATGTGTGTGTGTTGGTAACTGTAATAAGCCCTATATAAATCACAGGAGAGCCGCCGTCCTGAATGAATGAAATCTCTGCAATGAGTTTATCAGCGCATCTGTCAGATATTTACAAATTACCTGCGATACCATTGCCGTTGCCCTTGGCGTAAAGGCGCTGGTGTGGGTGTGTCTGTGTGTCTGTGTGTGTGTGCTGCTTATGCTGATGCTACTGTGGCTAATTTAATAAATGGCTCGGCATACACACGCGTCGTATGCGTAATGCGCTCCACTCGCCTGATTTATGCCTGTTATGTATCAATTTTTATCACCGGTTGCAACAACGAGCGCCCACCCACGCCCACTCCCAGCGGCGCCAGGAGTTGGCAAAGTGTTAAACTGTAAGAAGACACTAACACCACCAGCAACAATAAAAGTAACACCAATGAAAAGTAATGCAAGAAGTTTAATAAACTGCGAGTCTAGATACTCTATGAGCAGCTGAAACATATGCCTCGCATGCAACTTGAGAGCTTGACTGTGTTTTTGACCAGGGAGAAATCAAGCAAAGTGTAAGTTGAAGATGATGCATATTTTACTTATATCTTGTTATATTATAGGTCATTTCATATCAACTCATTGAGACTCTGTAATCCCTAGCTACTGCATGTTGCAAATGCTATGTCAAAGCTGGAATACCCCACAAAAATCGGACAAGTTTCAGCGGCAACAAAACTTGTTTGCCAACAGGCAAAAGGCAGGCAGGAGGCAGGCAGGAGGCAGTCAGGCAGGCAGGCAACGACGTGCAAGTTTTATGCGGCAAGGTGTTTCGTTTTTCAAGTTATTTATTATGATTTATTTGCCAATGTGGCAGCGTCTCAGAGCTGAGTGGTGAGCGAACTATGGGCCAGGGCGGAGCAAGACTGCTCCAAAGGCTTTTCTTGCTGCTGGCCTGCAGCAGCGATAAGTAAATTGTTTATCCTACTTGTGAGTAATGTGCTGCGACGCTACGGCCAGCCGGGGCAGCCATTCAGCTTGATGATCAGCTTGATGCCCCGTACAGTAATGGCCCCGCCAGCAGCAGCAACAGCAACAGCAGCAACAGAAGCAGCAGCTAACATTGTTATGCTTTCATAAACAGCTGAGCGCAATTTTCTGATAAGCCTTGCTACTGGCTGCACTTCCACTTCCACTCAATGTGTGTGTGTGTGTGTGCGCGCGTGTATGGTAGGGTGTGTGGGCTAGTGTTGCTGGCTATTTGTTTCAATTTATCATAAAAGGCAACGCCGGAAGTCAGCCAAGATGCAGTTGAATGAACGACAAGCGAGAGAATATCTTCAGCCAGCTTTGGCTTAAGACGACAGCCAAAGTCCTTGGCACTGGCTCTATAGATTTACAAGAGATTTGAGATATTTCAAGCATCAATGACACTTTAAGCAACAGCGCAACAAAACTGCAGTCATTATTCACAATTATCACGAATATTTGTTGGCAGACCACAGTCAATATATATGCGACTTTCATTATTAGTTTCGACAATCGATTAATCTAATTTAAGCTTAATTATATTCTTAGAAAGTCATAATCATGAAGATGTTTACACTCCTTAAACAAACAAGTCTAATTTAAATATTTCTGTACATCAAATGCAAACAGCAAACTTTATTCTAATGAAAATTCGCAAATCTTAAACTCATCAGCACAAAAGTATGCAATGAAATTCTAGGCTTTCAATATTTCATGCAGCACAAAAGTATGCAATGCTTTTTATACGCGCTTAGAGCTTTTGAGTTTATTTATGCTAGATTAAAACTCTTGGGTTTTGGCAAAAATATTAGATAAGTTTAGTTTAGGGATACTTGTAAATATATATTTGTAAGTCCTCCTGAATACATCAGAAGGTTAGGTTCTATATAAATAATCTAATTGTGTTGTTAAGGTACTAAACTTGCATTGTACAGATTCAGCGCTTAAAATATATATACAAAAAAAAAAAAAAAAAAAAAAAAATTTATGCTAGAGAAAATCAAAAGTTTATTTTCAACTATTTATTTGAGTGCTGGCCAATCAGTAGACGTCATTCCATAATATTTAATTTCTGATGTCAGCTAGCGCAAACACTTTTCCAATCAGCAGACTTGCAGATGGATTACAGCCATCTGCAAGACAAAACAAATTGGATTGCTTAGCCAAATCCATTGGCAAACAGTTTAATTCCAGTTCAATTTTAACCAGTTGACATACTATTTGATTCCGACGGGTTGTTTAGTTTTGGAGCAGGAGTGGCTGAAGGCGACGAGATTTTCATATTTCACTCAATCGGGTATGAATAAAACTATTTGCAATATTTCATGCAGCCAACTGCCGCAGCAGCTGAACAAAATCCAGGCGGGGGCTGGACGTACATATTGGTGGGGGATAAGGCAGTGAGTTACACGTTTGCCTGGCTGTGGGTGCAACAACAATGATTGCGCTTTATTTGCGATAATAAAACACACCATCGCGCCCTCGAGGACAACAACAAGGACGATGGCGACTTTGGGCGAAATCGAACCGCGAAATTGTAACAAACTGCGCGTACATTGGCCTCCATGGCAGCGGTAATAGCAAAAGTCAGGACCCAGACCCAAGGCACAAGGCGAGCGGACCCAGACACACAACAGGATGCGGCAGCAGTGAATGCGAGCGCCAACAAGGATCCGGTCCCACTGGCTGGGCGCAAAATATGGCAAGCTGCAAAGAATATTTAAGCTGCGACGTTGCAGCAAATATTAAAGAAAAACATGTGAAAATAAGAATGCCAAGCTGAGAATGAGGCAGAGAGAGAGAGAGAGAGAGAGAGAGAGCGAGCGAGAGAATGACGGGGACAGCGAGGCGCTGTACGAAGTGAGATTGTTCTGGATGCAGGCAGAAGGATTTACTGCATATTTCATGTTCACAACGAACCAATTTTACGCTCTTCAAATCCTATTAGTCAATGGCCCTTTGGGGATGCAACGAGCTGCGCTAGTCACGGCAGCTGTTCGACAATGTCTAAAGGGTTGACCGGGCTAGCGGGGGCGGTTGGCCGATTCCTGTTACTGCTGCTGCTGCACTCATTGTGATTTACTTATATAAACATATATACATATACGATATATATGTATGTACGTATA
Source organism: Drosophila arizonae (assembly GCF_054131065.1). Lineage (NCBI taxonomy): Eukaryota > Metazoa > Arthropoda > Insecta > Diptera > Drosophilidae > Drosophila > Drosophila arizonae. The sequence continues at coordinate 10,041,587 of NC_142922.1, forward strand.
TAACTTTATATATGTATAAGTAATGCCCAAGCGACTGGCCCAGGTCAGCTTAGTGTGCCTGGCATTTCCGCACGATTATGCCCTGTGAGAAAGTATGTGTGTGTGTGTGTGTGCTTTGGCTGGGAGCTAAGCCAGTTTCAGCAATATACGAAGCGCCCTAAAACCTGCTGTGAGAGCCCTCATCAATCTCGCTACTTGAGCGCATGAATTATGAAAAACGTGCAAAATGCAAACGGAAATTAAAACCTATCGTAAAAAAAGTAAGCGCAATCCTTTACACACACACACACACACACACTCACATATGAACCCCACACACACGCATACCCATATACAGTCTGCTAAGCTAAAACAAAATTTACAGTTCGTTAAACAAATGCGCTGGCTGAGCGCATAAAATCAAACAAAACAAGCCAAAAAAAATAATGCAAAGAAAATTTAATATATTATATCTTTGCCGAGTCGAGTCGAGATGAGGCGAGGTGAGGCGAGGCGAGGCTGGGTCGAGCCAGTTTTGACAGGCGGCTCGACCGGCCGTTGTCTCCTGCACAGCTGTTGAAAAACAAACCTCAACTTTTTGGCCGCATACGAAATTTCTGTCAGGCTGAAGCTGGATGCTCGGTGGCCAGGCACAGGCACTGATGTCCTTTATTAATTTAACAGGCTGCCACTGCTGCGCCTTTGACTACAACTTGAACTACAACAGCAACGAAATTCAACAAGCCATAAAACATATGAGAGTCCATGCATTTTTCATAAGGTGTCGGCTTTTGTGCCCATCACAATCATCAGCCTCAGTCCCAGTCCAGGCACCGCAGCAGCAGCCATTGCACTGCCAAACATCAGGCAGAGTCAGCTGTAAGCCTGCCAACTTCACTGTCTGCGCCCAGGCCCACGCCCACTCGCAATCCCCAGCCAAGTGCTGTTGCTGACGTCCTGGCTACACTTGAACTTACAATGACATGTTCGAACCGTGTGAGCTTTGCATATTTGTCGGCAATAAATGTGCAGATGCATTCCATTTATTTATACTCTTTCTCTGCTTTCGGCTTTACAAATTGCTTTCATTAGTTTTAATGGAGCTGCCTGTTGGATGATATTTGTAAGCGGGCGACTCACTTCTGCATTTCTAAGCACTTTCATATTTGCAAAAATCATCTTCTGGCCAAATTCCTTGGCCGAAGCAAAGCTCACTGGGGTTAAAGACTCTGTGTTGGAATTCCCAAAGATAATTTAAATATTCTGACTCAATTTTCGCATGATTTACATACTTTAAGGTTTATTTAATTGAACGAGCAATCAAATATATATTTATATTTTAAATATTTTAAATTTCTTGCAACTAAATAAGAGGTTAAGACCCTGCATACATTATACAGAGTACAGCATACAGCATACAGCATACAGCATACAGCATTCAGCATTCAGCATACAGCATACAGCATACAGCATACAGCATACAGCATACAGCATACAGCATACAGCATACAGCATTCAGCATACAGCATACAGCATACAGCATACAGCATACAGCATACAGCATACAGCATACAGCATACAGCATACAGCATACAGCATACAGCATACAGCATACAGCATACAGCATACAGCATACAGCATACAGCATACAGCATACAGCATACAGCATACAGCATACAGCATACAGCATACAGCATACAGCATACAGCATACAGCATACAGCATACAGCATACAGCATACAGCATACAGCATACAGCATACAGCATACAGCATACAGCATACAGCATACAGCATACAGCATACAGCATACAGCATACAGCATACAGCATACAGCATACAGCATACAGCATACAGCATACAGCATACAGCATACAGCATACAGCATACAGCATACAGTATCCAGCATACAGCATACAGCATACAGCATACAGCATACAGCATACAGCATACAGCATACAGCATACAGCGTACAGCATACAGCATACAGGGTACAGCATACAGCATACAGCATACAGCATACAGCATACAGCATACAGCATACAGCATACAGCATACAGCATACAGCATACAGCATACAGCATACAGCATACAGCATACAGCATACAGCATACAGCATACAGCATACAGCATACAGCATACAGCATACAGCATACAGCATTACAGCATACAGCTACAGCATACAGCATACAGCATACAGCATACAGCATACAGCATACAGCATTCAGCATACAGCATACAGCATACAGCATTCAGCATTCAGCATACAGCATACAGCTACAGCATACAGCATACAGCATACAGGGTACAGCATACAGGGTACAGCATACAGCATACAGCATACAGCATACAGCATACAGCATACAGCATACAGCATACAGCATACAGCATACAGCATACAGCATACAGCATACAGCATACAGCATACAGCATACAGCATACAGCATACAGCATACAGCATACAGCATACAGCATACAGCATACAGCATACAGCATACAGCATACAGCATACAGCATACAGCATACAGCATACAGCATACAGCATACAGCATACAGCATACAGCATACAGCATACAGCATACAGCATACAGCATTACAGCATACAGCATACAGCATACAGCATACAGCATACAGCATACAGCATACAGCATACAGCATACAGCATACAGCATACAGCATACAGCATACAGCATACAGCATACAGCATTCAGCATACAGCATACAGCATACAGCATACAGCATACAGGGTACAGCATACAGGGTACAGCATACAGCATACAGCATACAGCATACAGCATACAGCATACAGCATACAGCATACAGCATACAGCATACAGCATACAGCATACAGCATACAGCATACAGCACACAGCATATACCATACCAGCATACACCATACAGCATACATCGATATATCTAATAATAGAAGTTTTCCTCGCCCTACTCAAGTTCAAATCCCAAAGAAAATGCAATTTACAATGGTAAAACACTTTATTCATTTCATTTTCATTTCAATATGCACTTGTTATTATATATTATTTTTCGTTCGATTTGATGCAAGCGTGCCTCGCAATAAATGCAAATTTCCTATATATTTTAATACAAAATGTGCCGTGTGCCATAAACCAAGTGGCATACATTAAAATCGTTTGCTTGGTGCTGCTTGTCGGATGTTTTACATATTCTAAATTTATATATGCCTGTAATCAATATATATAAATATGTGGAAATGTCATATTTTTATTTTTATTTTTACGCTTACATTCATAAATATTTGTTTTGAATTGTGTAAACAAGTTTTTCGCTTGAGCCGGGCATTTAAAATGCATTTTGGCATTTTGCTTAAACACTTAAAAATGTAAATTGAAAATGTATACATATTTATATATAAATGTATAAATGTATATATTTATATATTTATTTGAGTTTTTGCTCTAGTATTTATCATTGTAAATATTTTGTATCCCATCAATATTTATGCGCTGCCAATAAATATGCTGTCTCTTTAAATATTGATTTATTCCTCAATGGCCCAACGAGCTTCGATGGTCATTTCAAAATTGGTTTTGTTTTTAATATTTTGATTGGCGAGCACTAAATGTTATTGCTTTCGCATTGCCTTAATCGTAGCTATGAATACTCAACTACTTGACTGTATGAATATCCCTATTTACTTTCCTTATATTCAGCTGGCTTACAATTAGACGTGTTCACATTCGTTATTTCAACTGGCACTTTGCATAGATCGTGTGTATTACGTATGTATATATAAAGAGATATTAACAGAGATATACATATATGCAGCTTTGATTGAAGTAAGAACTCTATTACTTAATGCATGCATTCCATTATATATTGTATGTGTATTTTATGCTGATGCGTATACTTAATATTTGCCTATATACCAAACGATAAAATTGAGCCTGCAACAAATTAAAAAACCTTATGCTCGTACATAAATATAGATTTATGTGTATGTATGTATGTATGTATATGTATAAACTGATTCGTTGTATTGCTATTGTAATCCTGCTTGTGTTTGGCATGCATACACACACTCATACAGAGAGAGATATGTATGTGTGCATGTGCATGCATGTAACGGTACTGTATGTATTTTAAAATGGCGCACAATTTAATACATGACTGCCTATATTGCCTATATTTAATTTCACCTTTTTTCACTGTTTGCATTTTGTTTGTCTCTATACTATTTCACTATGGCTGGTTGATTTTACGAATGAGCTTTCATTGCATTTAATTAAATTTCAATGATGAAATGATAAAATGCCAAACGAGGCCTGCATCGCAAGCACAAGCGCTAGCTTAATTGCACGTTAACAAAAATTAAAAGCAAATAAAACACACGCACACACGCACACACGAGAACACGCACACACACACACACATGGGACAACAGCGAGAGAAATAAAGGGTATTTCATAAAGCAAGCGATTCGCAATCAAGTTTGAAGTCCGGCATAATTGAGCACGTTGCACACATCAGATTCCACAAATGCAACAATTTGCAATAATTGTTAATTTGCACCGCGGATTGTCTGGACTGAGGCGAAAGCGTTGCCCAGAACGGCTCTGTCGATATCTTTGACAAAACGGCGACAAAAACTGCCTTTTCGGCTGCCAGCAAAGTACTTTGGCTAATCACGTTGAGGGCTGCCAACAAACGGATGAGGATGGGGATGTGGATGTGGCTGTGTATGTGGCTGTGGATGTGGCTGTGGATGTGGCTGTGGATGTGGATGCGGAAACGCAGGCACGCAAGCCCCATTAAATGGCCATAGTTTTTGGAGCGTTTTGTTTTGCACTCACGTATCCGCTAAATGTTTCAATTTTGGCGGCTCCATAAGGCGCCAGCAGACATTTAATAATAAATGCAGTCGCCAGCAACAGGAACTGAAACATTTGTGAGTCCGCGAATTGCGAGGACAACGGCGTGCCTGTCTCTCTTATCGACCATTTTTGCTGCCTCTCGGCCAAAAAGCAAATAAAATTATAAGCGAATTTCAAATGCTTTTGCCCGCTTTCATTGCAAAATGCAAATTCTATTCAACAACAGGGTGGGCAAGAATGAGAGAATGAGAGAGAGAGAGAGAGAGAGAGAGAGAGATGGGGGAAGCCTGGCTCTGGCCAGTGTCAACTTCGTTGCATACTTTTCTGCGCGACATGCAATTAAAATGCAAAAAAGCCAACGGCAGCGAGTGATGCCCACATCCAGCAACGCCCACCCAATAAGCCAAGGACCAAAATCGATGCACTCCAATGCGAGATGCACCCATTCCAGTCAGCCAGCAGAAGTAGCAGCAGCAGGAGCAGCAGCAGCAGCATCCGGGCAGAGCAGCGAGCACCGCAACCAGCAGCAGTTGCTGGATTGTCTATGCAACGTCTGCGGTTAGCGCAAGTTTGCTGTGCGTGTGCATTCGTCTATATGTATGTGTGTGGTCGTGTTGATTCAGCGTTAATCTTGTTGGAATTTCGCGTTTTGTCAACATTCCTTGCCAAGTTTTCGAATGCGTTTGCCGCTAGTTATTTCAGTGCCTGAATGCAGCTCGTGGAATATCAAGTATGGCATATGCTCTGGCATGTTAGAAGAACTTTTGATTGATTTGTGAATGCTTTTAGCTTTCAGCTTTTAGCTAACTGTATGTGTGTGAGTGTGTGTGTGTGTATCTCTGTGTGCGCCCAAAAATAAATGTAATTAAGTCCTTGCGATGCATATGTTAAACAAAAAACTTGAAATTCAGTTCAACTGGCTTTGGGTCTCGATTTGGATTTGAATAATCTATTGGATTGCTTTTGCAATTATTGTAATGGCTTCAACTGTCTATTTGCAGTTCGCTGCGAACTGTCTATCAACTGTTATACAACTAGCTCTTATACTGTTCAATATCACCTTTACACTGAACTATCAACTAGACTAAGCTTATTATAAATTCGTATTGCTCGCTTAACGTGTGTATCACCCGGGCCCAACTCGTATTATCCTGCTCCTCCTCCTGTATGAGTGCACGGCTCTTAAATATGTAAATCTTATGCAGCATCGATGCTGATGACCGTGTCCTAGGGATGCTTCGTGTAATTGTTCAATGGCATCTCCGTGGCCAGGCTGTGGGCCACCTCCTTGTTGCGCTCGTGCAGGGCCATGTCCAGGGGAGCGCTGGCTGGTTTCTTCTGCGCCGCCTTCTGCGTCTTCAGCTGCACGAGGATGGAGAACGGTGAAATTAGATGGAAATTGCAAAAGAGAGGATGTGCATTAGTCGGTGTGAATAGTGCGCGGCTCGTAGGTTGGGTTTGGGCAGGGGTTGCTATATTTACACGCTGTATGGTCTTCTCAAAGTCCTGCGGCGGTTCGGGTCGCTTCATGGTACCGCAGCTTTTCAAGCGCTCGTTCGTCTGTTAAATACAAACATAAATTCATGATATAAATAAGTATGGCTGCAACCCGTGATTACTTTATCAAACTAAGCAGAGCGCAGCTCTGGCTGCCAGACGGCATGAAACAAATCGACACCTCACAACAAAACCACAAAAAAGAGAGCTGAATAAAGACTGGAGCGAAAATGAAAATGAAAATGTCAAATGAAAAGCGGCGAGCAACGAAAAATTAATGAAAGGCCAAACTGAGAATTTCCCCAAAGCAACATTTCCGCAACAGACCGCATAATGAGAGAGCGCAGCCAAGTTTAGAATCGTACATACGCGTCTCTGTGAGCTGCTGTTGTTGTTGGCTAACCATGGCCGGCAGCTGTTACCGCCACCCCGACTCCTGCCAGTCCTCAAAAAAGGTAATGAGTGCCAAAGGACAAACACACACTCACACACACACACACGCACGCAGGGTGAACTTGCGGGCCACAATTGTCGCCAGTGCTTAGCCCAAGTCATTTTCAAAATTGACCACGCCGCACAAAAAGCCGAGAGTCGGGACTCTGTTGCGCTGGGCGACAGCAAATTGCGCTTAAATATTAAATGAACAGCAACAACAAAAAAGCGGTCGGAAAAAAGAACAACAGAGAAAAGAAGCTACACAAATACGGCAAAGAAATGCCGGACAACAACCGTAAAACACGAAAAGTTATAAACTCTCTCAGGAGCGCAAAAAGAGACTCGCAAAACAAAACACTTTTTGGCACGCCTGAAATAATAAAAACAAATGCGGCGCTGTCGTTGAATGTTGTTCCCCCTCAACAGGAGAAAATAAAATACAAATACGAAATACGTAGTACAAAAAAACAAAAGGAAAAGGACATTCGTGTGTTGGGAATCAACGGATGCCAACCGCAGAAAGCAAACGCGCAAAGGTGCAAATGAGTGGGCGACCAGCAACGTACCTTTAACTCTCTATCTCCCTCTCTCTCACACTGTCTCTCTCTCCCTCTCCTTTTCAGCTTCCGGCCATTCCCCAAGAAGTGCAGAAACGTACTGCAAGCCGTTAAGCTAGACCGGACAAATCCTTTGCCTGTTGGTGGCACATCCTTGCACCTCACCTGCGCAGTTCATATCTCTTTGGCCGTTGTCCGTCCACCATTTGCATGCTGCACATATAACAGCTGCACCCCATCTTTATCTGCCTCGCTCTTTCTATCTCTCTCTCTCTCTCTCTCGCACTCTGCCTTTGGCGTACTCTTACATTTCTGTTTTGTCATCTCGTGCAACGCCCTTCGCACAAGGCAACGCAATTAACGGTAATTGCCTTTTATCGGCTTAGTCCTGATAAGTTTTTTCCCTTTGTTTGCCTTCCACTTCCTCATCCTCTGTCTCTCTCACTCTCTGTCTCTCTCACTCTGACTCCGACTCTGTCAACTTGGCAGTGGCTCTTTTTGTTGTTGTTGTTGTTATTGTTGTTGCTGTTGTTATTTGTAGGTTAACGCGGTTTTTATATTTTAATTTAATTTTATAAGTAGCACACGGGAGGCGGTGCCCGAGGTCAAAAGTTTGTCTTTGCAAAAATTAGACATAAAAAGAGCGTTCAAAAAGTTTCTCTCATTGGTTGAGGGCACAAAATGCTTTGAAGTATATTACATAGCAGTTAAATATGCAAAATAACGCTCTATACATACCATCATACCCAAATAGAAAAGAAAACAAAGGAAAAGTCAAATACAGCGGAAATAATTATAATTCCACTTAACGTTGTGCTCTATCGATAATGTAACGAGCCCTAACAAAATTACTTGTTGCAGTTAAATGATGGGGAAATAATCATTAGATAATTTAATTAAAACAAAAATATTATATTTGATAAGGAAATATCAAATAGCACTTGAACAATTCTTAAACTTATGTCTCACTTAATTTCCTCCGACGAATACCATAATACATAATGGGAAATAAAAATCCCAACTAATGTGGACGCCATAAAGTAAATTTATTTTAATAGAGCGAGTTTCTATTATAGAGAGACTAAAATCCACGAATTAGACAACTGAACAATACCCAAGCCAAATTATATTTGATACTATGCTAAAATCTTTATTATATATAATAATACCTCTACTATATAAATACCTCTACTATATATTAATAACTCAATTTGGTAAATTCCTCGTATTCATTATAATATCTCTGATGTAAAACACTTACAAATAATTTACCCCTAGTAAACAATTTGAATATGAAATGAATAATGTACGCGAAGAATAAATGCAAGTTCGGTACAGGCTAAGGAAATTTACAAATGGAGTTAGAGAAAGAGAGAGAGGGAAACACTTAATATGGAATGCCTTTACATTACCATCTCGCCTCTTTTACTGTTTTCTTTTAATTACCGCCATTAAAACCTCTTTATACAAACTGTCCCCATTTGCTCGATTCCCCATTTCGTGCAAATCAATATTCAATATATTTAACAGCCGTTAAGTATGACGATTTGACACCCTTCCCCGCCCCCTCCCGCACACTCACCTTCAGTTGCATGCCCTCGTTGGCATTGAGCTCGTCTCCGCTCTGCCGCAGGCCCTGCAGGAAGCGGGCGAATACCGTACGTCGCTGTTTGTTCTTGTTGCGCCCCTCTGCCGGAAAAAGGGAGAGAGAGAGAGAGAGAGAAATCAAACCGATATTAAAAGCCACAAGCCGTACGCTAAACATACAGCTAACGATTGAGTAGCGGGCGAGTCGAAACCAATGTAATTGAATTAAAAGCCATAAAAACTCAAACAGCCGCATCAAAGTGGCAAACTGGCAAATGGGCAGGCCACATGCAGCACATGCACCTGGCCGCCTTCTCACCTGGCCCCTGCCTTACCTGTTGCCGAAAAGTCGTAAAAGAAGTTGGTGCGCGCCCCGGGATAGCTGTGCTGCATGCCATTCAAATTGAGCGCCGACTTGGAGTCGATGGCGTTGCGGGCCATCCGATTGGCCAAATCGTTCTGGGTATAGCTGTAGATCTCGTTCTCCTCGCGATTCGACAGGCAGCTCGATGGCTGCATACATGCATAATAAACGAAATGAATTAGAACTCATTCGCCATGCGGCTCGTGCGGCCTGATTAGCCCGGCTCGTAAAAACAGTCAGCCGTAAAAGTCAATGTGCTCTCTGCTTACCAAATACTTTCCGGGCACATAAAGCGGCTGACTGTGGCTGGTGGGCAGCACCGAGGAGCCCACGAGTCCGCCTGTAGCGCTGCCGCTGCCACTGCCGCCGCTGCCACTGCCCCCGCTGCCACTGCCGCTGCCGGCGCCAGCGCTGCGTCGCGTCAGCGTATGTCCTGTCGAGATGCGCACATGGCGCTCCTTCCACTTGGACACGCGCACCTGCTCGATGGCATCCAGTACGTCCTCGTAGGGCATATTGATCTGCTTGCTATAATGCGCAGCGAGACCCTCCAAGTAGCCGCGTTTGCCCTCCTGCGGGAAAAGCATTTGAGAGGGGGGAATAAGAAATAAATGCTAAGCATAACTATGCGTAGAGAGGAGCTAATCAGGCTATTAGGCAAGCTGATCGTGGCTTAAAGTTAGGATCAGAGTTTGACTTGCCTGTTAGCTCAATACTTTAATTTATCTAGGTATTATTTTATTATGGCAGCAGCTAAAGATTTCCAAGCCACATGCCCGACTTAATCGAAATTCAATTTGCAGCTGTGGAGCGGCTGAGCTGAGCTGCTCTCTCAGTCGGAACTCATTCACGTGCACATATCTTTAATCTCCACATTCCACCTGTAGCCAGCAGCCGCAGTCGTCGCTTTGATGCTGATGCTGATGCTGATGCTGACCAGGGTCAACTGCTAAGACGCTTTGTGGCCCAGAAACACAAGTGTTAATATCTTCCGGTAATTAGCGTAAAGCTGCTAGTTAAATGTGTCCTGCTTGACATTCAAAGTGTCCACTGAAGCATCAGTGCATCCTCTTAAGGCATTCCAAATGTCTATCTATCTGTGCGTCTGTGTGTGTGTATGTGTGTAACTGTTGTCTGCTACTGTTGCTGCCAGGCAAATTCATTTCGAGTCGCAGCCATGCAAACATTTGTGCTGAAATGCAACTTGTCTGCAACTGTCAGTCAGTCACTGATGCACACACACACACACACATGCACATACACTGGCACACACTGGCACACACACTCGTGTCTGCCTCATCAGCGCAAAGTGCAATTAGTTGAAGTTGCGCGCATCAACATGGCCCAGACAGAGCCAAGCAGCCAGAAGCTAACAAGTCTAGCCCCTGGCCCAGCTTCCTTCTCTAAGCTTTTGTAGTCTCGCACGAGCGCAGACACCTGTCACACACACACACACACACACACACACACACATACATGCACACACATGTAGACATGTATTTTTACTTGACTGCATTTCCATTTCATATAATTTTATTGCCGCATTTAAGTTGCATTTCAATTTGCGGCCGAGACGTGATATTGCGCATACGACGCGTTGCACAAAATGTTTGTTTGTTTATTTGTCTACATGCGAACAGGCAAACTATGTTAAGTGCCCAAAAAAGGAAGAGCATCCAAACTGCTAATTAGAATGCAAGGCAGCTGCTGCCAGGCAGACAGAGCCCGTCACAAGAGCTGCTCCGTTGCGTGCTCCATCATCAAGAGGCACAGTTCGGCACTTGGGCAGGTGTTGGGCATGGCCAGTGCATAATGTGTCGGCTGAACGATGCGTGCTCAATGGCCCACCTGACCACGCCCACTTGCATTTGCAGTGGCCTCCCCCACCCCACGCCTCACTGCTCTAAATATGCAACTTTAAATCAAAAGCAGCAGCAGCGGCTCATTCCGCATTTATTTGCAGCGCACTTTTCTTCGAATGTGCATGCGGCCCTGAACCAGTGACATGTTTCTATTTGCTCAGCAAAAGTGCAAGAGAGCCATGGAAGGGGTTGCCGGGTGCACAGCTGAGCGGGTGGGTGCAAAGCTGCCGCTAGACACGCTCGCAGAACTCATCGCATCGGACCCAACAATGCGAACACGTCTGCAGAGCTCTATCAGTGCGAGGAGCTCTGGTGTATATTTCCTTAAATGCGCACTTTTTATGCATGTGGCACAGTGGCCCACGACCGATTCAAATCGCGCTCAAATCCGTTCATAAATATGCATTTGAAATGATTATGCAAAATCGGGTAAGAATGAGGTTTGTAAATATTTTCATTATTCGGGAATGTGGAAATTCGAAGCTCTTATACAAATTCTGATTTGCTTCATTCATAACGAGTTTTCTTCCTAAGGAGGAGCATCTGCTCAATCAGAAAGGCGTTTAGCAACTAAATATAACATAACTGTTGTATCATATTCTAAATATTCTGCGTAGTAATCCAAAAATATCTGTTGTTAATATATTTGTTTGCTTAATGAAATTAGTTTCCATTATGAATGTATATAAGATAAAATATTTTAAGATCATGAGACTTCTTATAATTTCCAAGCTGTCAGATTTATCCTTTGTATTCTTTATTTATTTATTACTAAATGAGCTAATTTTATATTTTATATTTAAATAAATGAGCTAATTTAATATTTTATATTTAAATAAATGAGCTAATTTTATATTTTTCGACTAACAATCGGCAAGGTCTACTCTAGTATAAATGATCGTACCATTTTATATATATTTCAAATATTATTTTAGGTAAATAATATAAATGAAAATTAAATAAAAAACGTTCTTCAATTTTCACAACTGAGCAGTTTTGTGTCCAGTTTTCTATTGAGCCAAGCCCACTGTTAATGGAATCTATTTGAATTCTTTTGTTGTTTTGTTCGCCTGCTGCAACACTTGCATTATGGCCACATTGTTGCCAACGCTGCTTTATCGTGCGTGTCTAGCAGCAGCAATTTGCCCGTGTTGCAAGCGCTGCACAAATTTGTACATTGGCAGAGATCATTAGGGGGCGACTGTTGCTCTGCTGTTTTGCCAGTCCCCGGTGGCGTTTATGGCCCAATTTGCTCAAGCCGGGGGCAGAGGCAGAGGCAGTTGCTGCCCAAAATAAACAAAATTAACGCAATACAAAAAGCATTTCCCACGGCTAAGCCAAACCGACATATTATAAAATAAACTTTCTAGCAAAATGTGTACAAATGGCTGCCCGGTTGTCCGGCTCTGCACGGCTCTGCACGGCTCTGCCCGGCTCTGTGGGCGGTCGCTGTGCCAGGACCAACAGTGTCGGCCAGACCAGACACGCGGTTGGCCACTCGGTTTAACTAAATTAAAATCGTGTTAATTTCACATTAGAGCGCACACAGCGCACCAGGCAGCAGCCAGCATAGGCTGTCCGCTTGGCCGTTCCCGAATGGCGACCATTACAAAACCAGCGGCGACTGTCACACGCTGCAACCGAACAACAGGTCCCCCATGGCGTGGCATGCAAATTGCAAGCGGTAAATAAAATGGCCAAGATAAGGCGACAATGAAACTGAAGCTGAAACTAAAACTAAATGAAGTACTCACCGGCGAGGAGTAGGGATGGGCTGTGAGGCGTATGCCATCGGCCTCCAGGTGGCGCTTCATCACGCCCTCGAGCTCCTTCATGGTAATGGGCGTGTCGCAGTCGGAGGCCAGTATCTCGTTGCTGTTGCTGAGCGCCTTCGGATCGTTGATCAGCACATAGACAATCGCAGCGCCCTTCTCGCGCAGCGCCCGCACGCTCTTGAGCAGCTTGCCGCGATGCGAGGAGTTGTCCACGCCGATGGCATCCAGATCGATCTCGCCAATCTGCTTGCAGATCTCCAGCTCGTCGTAGCCGTTCTCGAGGAAGCTCTCGCCGTACTGCGGCAGCCCGATAGTGCGCAGCCACTCGCAAACGATGTTGTGGTGCGGCATGTTCGCGTATCACGTAGCGGCCGATGGAGCCGGAATGTCCAGCGGTGCGAACGAGACTTTGGGCTGCCGCGGCTTGCAGCTGTTGCTGCTGTTGCTGTTGCTGTTGCTGTTGGTGCTGCTGCTGGGGGCCGCCAGTGGCTCCAAGTGGTTGATGCTGCTGGCGGCGCTGCTGCTGCTGCTGTTGACCGTTGCCTTCATAGCAACGCCTGCAAAGAAACACAACATCCACATCCACGTCAACATCAACATCAATGAAAAGCGAAAGCCAACTTATGCTACAGTGTGCAACAGTGCGTATGCTTAATAATGGCTCGTCACTTCCGGCGCCCGCAAAAGTATGCAATAGGCAGTTATACACGTATATCAATTTTGTGTTAATAGCCATCATTGTTCACAGACAGACAGACGGACAGATAGAGAGAGAGAGAGAGAGAGACAGACTTGTTTGGCCAGGCAGCCTATAAGCACTTAATGATAATGCTCGGTCATGTACACGGGCCACTAAAACACTCGAATATGTTTAGCCCCGGAAGCCACTTGCATATGAATAAGCCACTTAAAATGACAGATGGACTCAATACACAAACACATATACACACACACACAGAGACAGATACACAGAGTGAGAGGGAAAGACAATCATGGATGGCAGCAGTGGTGAGGCGGAGCACTTGAACAAAAGACAAAAGGAAGTCGTCTAACTATTTATAATGTCCTGGCAGACAGTTCGTCCTGCGCCTGAAAAATATTTCTGCTTGTCGAAAAATGAAATGCAAATGGCTATTGCCACTAGAAATATGTGCTGCCATTTCCACAACACATTCGTCTGGCTTAGCTCAGGTGTCCAGTCGTGCGAGCGCACACACACACACACACACATACAGCGAATTCAAGGAAACAATGCTCTAATGAAAAGATGTTATGTGGCTACAGTTTTCGGTTGTGCTGCTCCTGCAGCTGTCATTAAGTAGGGTGGTCCAGTGACATTGTCTGTGTGTTGATTTATTTACACACACACACACTCAGACACACTGAGGGTATACATATTTATAAGATATTTCATTTGTTGTTTGCTGCCACTTGGGAGCCACATTCAGGCACTTGAGTTTGCCTAGCCGACTTATTGATCAGAACGCAACAGCCCAATACCACAGTCAACAATGCTCTCTCTGCCCCATTCCTCTACGGCAGATGATTGAACAGCCCCTGGTAATTAAATGTGGAAATTGTTGTACAATAAACGATATTAGATATCATATTAAATATTCCAAGAGTTTTCTCAATTTTTTTGTGCATATTGGGAAACACATGAAATATTGATATTGAAATAAAAGATTAGGAAATGATTAAGAATTGTAATTGAATATTTAGATATTCGTGTAGAAATCTATATGTATATATATTTATTAAATAATATTATTATAATAGTTTAAATCAAACCTTAATCACAAATCATATCATTCATAATGTGCCTAAATTTGTATATATATTTTAATAATAAATATTGAAAGATATATTAATTTAATCAAATTTAAATAGAAGACAGTTTTGAGTAGACTTATGTTCAAAGAAAACTATTTTCTTTTTACAGCTTATTCAGTCTTAGGAATATTTTCATTCCACACCTCAAACACCAATTAATTTTCTCAACTTGCGGAGCTTTTAAACTCTGTCACTTAGCATTTTACAAGTAGTGTAACTATTCATTTTTATATATATATAATTCATATCTTCAATATCTGCCAAAACCCAAATATATGTGTATCTACAGCTCGTTTATCTTTCTCGGGGCTCGACTATTTTGCATATTCATTAACACGTGTTTATCTACATGAATTTTAGTTATGTTTAACTTTCATTCCTTGAAGAACTGCGCCACTGTTTGCACCACTCACACACACACATGCACTCGCACACATAGACAAAGTTTTCTCGCATTGTTAGCATAATAAACACGTAATAAAATGCGTTAGGCAAAATCGGTAAAGTCAATGTTGAAGCAGATGCAAATTTGGATCCTCAAGATGCTGCCCAAAAGGGCCACAACAACGACAGCAGCAAGGAGTTGCAGTTAATGAATTTGCAGTAGTCAAATAGTAAACATACACATACACACACACACACGCACATACACACATATATAGATTGCTGTTGCAATTTACAGAATGCATAAAATTTCTGACTTAGTGAGGCGGTCAGTGTAATTACTTGCATGACTGTAATGCCAAAATTGACATATGAGCTGGCCTACGACTCGTTGGCTAAGCATCTTAAATTTTCAATATCATTGTTTATTAAACGCCAAAGGAATACCCGATGTGCATGCATGTGTATGTGCGTATGTGTGTGCGTGTGTGTGTGTATGTGGTAATCGTCAAAGGTGTTTTGCTTTCGCACGATTTCCGTTTGTAATTGCTTATTGTGCAAATTTCGTTCAATTTCCTGTACGGCTGAGCTCGGCATTTATGAGATTTCCTTAATTTTAATGCATTTGCAATTACGGCATTAATTATGATCATAGCCAACTTGTGATTAGGTCTCTCTCTCTCTCTCTCAAATCAAAAATCGTTATCTAGGTCTACACAGAGAGGCTTCAGGCTTAGTTAATATGCATTCTAGAGAAATTTAAAGTAAATCGAACTTTACATCTCAGAGCATTTCTTAGCTAAACCAGCCAACTTTTAACTATGTAAAAATCGACTTTTTTCAGCTGACTGAAAGATTTATGATAAACTGGCTATCGTATAGTTAGGCTTCGCTTTTATGAAATGAGCTCAAACAACATTTTTGGGCTTTGCCAACTACGGACACACGGAGCTGGTTTAGTGCCAAAAATATTTTATTAGCTTAGCCTCAAGCTTCGAACATTCTCATTTAGACCTTGCTTTACATAGCTGAAGAGCAGAATTATATATCATACCAAAAGAAGCGTTATATAACAGAAGCCGTGTCGAGCCGGATAGAATTCCACGTTTTCATTTGATGAACTCTATTTTATATATAAACTAATTTAAGCTGCCAGCGCAGTTAATGCACACACAAATAATTAACTAAAATAGCTTTAATTTTAGCTATATATAGTATATTTAAGCTATATATTTGTATTTGCATATCTCTAATATTTAACCAGTGCCCATTTTTATGGCAAGCAGCCCAAGTAATTAATTTTAATATGAAAGTCAAACATGCGCTCTAACAATTGTCATATAATTTGCCGTCTAGACAGTGAAAATTTAGTATTTTCAATTAACTGCAACGGCAACTCGACTCGCCGCGCCCGTCTTGCCATAGCACAGCTCCCACACAGAGCTAACAAAAACAATGCACACAAAAAGGCGCACAATGCAGGAGCTGGAGCTAGAGCTGGTGCAGGAGTCGGTGCAGGAGCTGGAGCTGGAGCTGGAGCTGGGAATCGTAACTGGATTTGCTTGGCTGCCATGTTGACAAAACACACAGCTGAACTGCATGCTAAAAAAAAAACAGAAACAGAAACAGGAAAAAGAGAGAGAGAGAGAGAGTAAAGTAAAAAACAATCGCATACAATGCACAGTGAAAGGGGCTCGAAATGCAACTCGGGAACGCCCTTGCAGACGCGCCGGTCGGCCAGCAGGCGTTCAGCAAAAAGCAGACGAGTTTGTTTTGGGCTCAAGGTTCGCTGCGGAACAGCTGGCTGTGTGGCAAGTCCCTTCCTGCTGCTGCTGCTCCTGCTGCTGCTGCTGCAGCCGTGCGCGTCAATGTCAGTGCACCTGACGCTGCACTTGCCACTTGCTACATGCTACATGCTACATGCAGCACGGCACTCAGCGAGGCAGCGAAACAGCGAGACAGCGAGACAGCGAGGCATGGCCTGGCAACACAGCCTCTGACAGGCTACGCACTTGCGGTTGCGTTTGCCTGTCGGGTGGAGCGAGGGAGGGAGGGAGGGAGGGAGGTAGGGAGGGGGAAGCCTTACAAGCGTTTCGAGTGGCATCTTTCCTGTATGGGGACACTGCTTAACAAAGCGTGTGATGTTAACGGATTCGATTTCACTTTTTTCCCCGCACATCAGTCTCTCCATCGCGCCATCTCGCTCACTCCCGTTCTTTACTTTGATGTCGTGTTCCCATGTTGTTGTAGCTGCTTAATTGAAATTGCATTTGCTGCGTTTGTTTGCCCACAATTACAAGTTCTGAATTACAACAGGGCATCCGAGACGCGTCTCACTTCCCATGTAAATATGCGACAAGCTGTCAGACAATTCTGCGGTTAACGAGCTTTTATTATGCATTCGAAACCCTTCATACAACCCACAAAGCAAATAACCCTTTATTGAGTTTTTTGGCCTTAAGCTTCGCCCAAATCTGCTCAAAGTGAAAGGAGCAGCTCGAATACACTTGACAACAAACATATATCAGATTAATGATTCCATTCCTTAAATCTCTTATGAAAAATTAAGATATTAATTAGAAAATATTATTTGTAATAAACAGGGTTCAGGGTATATAAATCTATTTACTATAAGTATCTCATGTTACAAGATAAAGACCAATTACATATATATGTCATTTATATATTCTACTTAAATTTTCTCTTTGTTTGCATTATTGAATTTTGGTATAATAAGATCATTTTTAGCTAAGTTTAACATGATGTTCCTTTTATTCCCTTCTTTTGTTTAATCATAAGAAAACAGAACTAATCTAGTCTATCTAAGTCAATGTAGTCCTAAGTCAATCATTTCCTATTCACTCTGCACATTTTGCATTTTTCTTATGCTCAAACTTTTTCTTTAAGTACCCGCAGCTTGGAAATTCTAATGGGAAGTCTTTCCTATCTTAACTTATTTGCACTCATGATTTCACACCAAAATATGCCAACTCATGCCCTCGCCGTAAACTCAGTATGCTCTCTAGATCTAGATATTCCGCTTTGCGTTAAAGCCTAAAAACAAAATACTAATTCAAATATCTAATCTATTTTATTGTATTTTTAATAAATACATACTAAGAGATAAAATTGAATATACTACAATTCTATTTAAAAAAATCTGCATAATATACATATTAATAGATAAACTTGAACAAAATTATTATCTTTTAAATTTTTTAGGTTTTCTTTATATCTCAGATTTCTATCTAAATAATTTGACACTTCAATAAGTATTTTTTGAATTTATTGAAAAACATTTGAATGATAATAGTGTTTTATAAATTCTGTGTAAAATACATGGTTTCTAAATACATTTAAGCATAAGTATTTGCTATATAAATAAATTATAATACCTCCCATACTAAACGAAGTTTTTATTTCTTTTTTCATTTTAATTATAATTATTTATTTTTATATTTACTCCCACACCTCCCCCATACTTACAATTTAGTTTGGAAATCAATTTGCTCCGCTAAATATATATGGATATTTATATATATAAATAAATCCTATTGCCGGCTCTGGGTGGTCTCTCTAATCCATGCACAATCGACGCATTAGCTTTAAGCAGCTTTTGTTTATTTTTTGTTGATCTGTTTTAGGCCTGCGTTTGGCTTATAGCGCCAATATCAAAGGCTTCCACTTGTTGTCCGTCTGTCTCTGGCTAACTAGCTGGCCAAGCTGTGAGCCAAACTGTTGGTTCAACATGCACAATTATGCCATGTGATTTATGGCGCTAGCCTTGGCCACCTCAACGCACCTCAAATGGCCGTGCAAAAAATGGCGCGCAAATGGCCAAAACACCGGCGGAAATCGGGGGCGCCACACAAGCGACCAATCGTCAATTGGGTATTGGGGATCGGGAACCGAGAATCGAGAATCGGCAATCGGGGGAGAAAAAAGCGCGTTGATTGCGAATGAGAACCGAAATTGCAAAATAAAGCCAGGCAAAAACCCGCAACGTCCTCGATGCCGTTAAATCACGCGCGCGGCGTCTGCAGCAGCGGCTGTGGCGCAACAAAAAACGCAACCAAAGTATGCAAAGCACGCGAACGTACTGGCAACGGCCATGCCACATGCAGCAAATGCAACCGAGTGTAGAGCTCGGCAAACTTCTCGAGAAAGGAAGGCCGCCGTTAACGTTGCCGTCGCCGTCGCCGTTGCCGTTAACGTTAACGTTAATGTTAACGTTAACGTCGCCGCCAGCGCCTCTGCCTCTGCCTCCGCCTCCGTCTCCGCCATGGCCAACGACCGTGCGGCGGAGCAGAAGCTTTGCAAACGTTGCAAGTGTTTGTTGTAAGCGATATCCCGAGCCCAGACGCAGGCCGCGAGGGAGCTGCAACAGCAGCAGCAGCAGCAGGAGTCGGTGCAGGAGCTGGAGCTGGAGCTGGAGCTGGGAATCGTAACTGGATTTGCTTGGCTGCCATGTTGACAAAACACACAGCTGAACTGCATGCTAAAAAAAAAACAGAAACAGAAACAGGAAAAAGAGAGAGAGAGAGAGAGTAAAGTAAAAAACAATCGCATACAATGCACAGTGAAAGGGGCTCGAAATGCAACTCGGGAACGCCCTTGCAGACGCGCCGGTCGGCCAGCAGGCGTTCAGCAAAAAGCAGACGAGTTTGTTTTGGGCTCAAGGTTCGCTGCGGAACAGCTGGCTGTGTGGCAAGTCCCTTCCTGCTGCTGCTGCTCCTGCTGCTGCTGCTGCAGCCGTGCGCGTCAATGTCAGTGCACCTGACGCTGCACTTGCCACTTGCTACATGCTACATGCTACATGCAGCACGGCACTCAGCGAGGCAGCGAAACAGCGAGACAGCGAGACAGCGAGGCATGGCCTGGCAACACAGCCTCTGACAGGCTACGCACTTGCGGTTGCGTTTGCCTGTCGGGTGGAGCGAGGGAGGGAGGGAGGGAGGGAGGTAGGGAGGGGGAAGCCTTACAAGCGTTTCGAGTGGCATCTTTCCTGTATGGGGACACTGCTTAACAAAGCGTGTGATGTTAACGGATTCGATTTCACTTTTTTCCCCGCACATCAGTCTCTCCATCGCGCCATCTCGCTCACTCCCGTTCTTTACTTTGATGTCGTGTTCCCATGTTGTTGTAGCTGCTTAATTGAAATTGCATTTGCTGCGTTTGTTTGCCCACAATTACAAGTTCTGAATTACAACAGGGCATCCGAGACGCGTCTCACTTCCCATGTAAATATGCGACAAGCTGTCAGACAATTCTGCGGTTAACGAGCTTTTATTATGCATTCGAAACCCTTCATACAACCCACAAAGCAAATAACCCTTTATTGAGTTTTTTGGCCTTAAGCTTCGCCCAAATCTGCTCAAAGTGAAAGGAGCAGCTCGAATACACTTGACAACAAACATATATCAGATTAATGATTCCATTCCTTAAATCTCTTATGAAAAATTAAGATATTAATTAGAAAATATTATTTGTAATAAACAGGGTTCAGGGTATATAAATCTATTTACTATAAGTATCTCATGTTACAAGATAAAGACCAATTACATATATATGTCATTTATATATTCTACTTAAATTTTCTCTTTGTTTGCATTATTGAATTTTGGTATAATAAGATCATTTTTAGCTAAGTTTAACATGATGTTCCTTTTATTCCCTTCTTTTGTTTAATCATAAGAAAACAGAACTAATCTAGTCTATCTAAGTCAATGTAGTCCTAAGTCAATCATTTCCTATTCACTCTGCACATTTTGCATTTTTCTTATGCTCAAACTTTTTCTTTAAGTACCCGCAGCTTGGAAATTCTAATGGGAAGTCTTTCCTATCTTAACTTATTTGCACTCATGATTTCACACCAAAATATGCCAACTCATGCCCTCGCCGTAAACTCAGTATGCTCTCTAGATCTAGATATTCCGCTTTGCGTTAAAGCCTAAAAACAAAATACTAATTCAAATATCTAATCTATTTTATTGTATTTTTAATAAATACATACTAAGAGATAAAATTGAATATACTACAATTCTATTTAAAAAAATCTGCATAATATACATATTAATAGATAAACTTGAACAAAATTATTATCTTTTAAATTTTTTAGGTTTTCTTTATATCTCAGATTTCTATCTAAATAATTTGACACTTCAATAAGTATTTTTTGAATTTATTGAAAAACATTTGAATGATAATAGTGTTTTATAAATTCTGTGTAAAATACATGGTTTCTAAATACATTTAAGCATAAGTATTTGCTATATAAATAAATTATAATACCTCCCATACTAAACGAAGTTTTTATTTCTTTTTTCATTTTAATTATAATTATTTATTTTTATATTTACTCCCACACCTCCCCCATACTTACAATTTAGTTTGGAAATCAATTTGCTCCGCTAAATATATATGGATATTTATATATATAAATAAATCCTATTGCCGGCTCTGGGTGGTCTCTCTAATCCATGCACAATCGACGCATTAGCTTTAAGCAGCTTTTGTTTATTTTTTGTTGATCTGTTTTAGGCCTGCGTTTGGCTTATAGCGCCAATATCAAAGGCTTCCACTTGTTGTCCGTCTGTCTCTGGCTAACTAGCTGGCCAAGCTGTGAGCCAAACTGTTGGTTCAACATGCACAATTATGCCATGTGATTTATGGCGCTAGCCTTGGCCACCTCAACGCACCTCAAATGGCCGTGCAAAAAATGGCGCGCAAATGGCCAAAACACCGGCGGAAATCGGGGGCGCCACACAAGCGACCAATCGTCAATTGGGTATTGGGGATCGGGAACCGAGAATCGAGAATCGGCAATCGGGGGAGAAAAAAGCGCGTTGATTGCGAATGAGAACCGAAATTGCAAAATAAAGCCAGGCAAAAACCCGCAACGTCCTCGATGCCGTTAAATCACGCGCGCGGCGTCTGCAGCAGCGGCTGTGGCGCAACAAAAAACGCAACCAAAGTATGCAAAGCACGCGAACGTACTGGCAACGGCCATGCCACATGCAGCAAATGCAACCGAGTGTAGAGCTCGGCAAACTTCTCGAGAAAGGAAGGCCGCCGTTAACGTTGCCGTCGCCGTCGCCGTTGCCGTTAACGTTAACGTTAATGTTAACGTTAACGTCGCCGCCAGCGCCTCTGCCTCTGCCTCCGCCTCCGTCTCCGCCATGGCCAACGACCGTGCGGCGGAGCAGAAGCTTTGCAAACGTTGCAAGTGTTTGTTGTAAGCGATATCCCGAGCCCAGACGCAGGCCGCGAGGGAGCTGCAACAGCAGCAGCAGCAGCAGCAGCGACGGCTACGGCGTCGCAGCTGGGGAGGTTTTTTTCCACCGTTTTTTACTTTTTTGCGAAGCAGCCACCACCGCCGCCAATGTGGCAGCATGTCTAAGTGCAGAATGTAGGTGAGGCAGCTGCCACATCAGTCGCATGTGCCAAAGCGAGACGGACAACTGTCGAGCAGTGTTTACCTCGGCTTAGAGCTACGTCTGGCTGGCAGCCTCGCTGCCTGCTGCCTGCTGCCTGCTGCCTGGCGTAGGCTCGACACAAAACATGAATGAGCTGTGAAGCAAATGAAGTGCTGTGCACAGTGCAACCCGCAGCGTATTTAAATATAGCTAAAAGAGGAAGAAAAAACAGCAAAAAAAAATGCAACGCATGCAGCGCGGCAATGACGACATCGTCTGCAACATGCAACGCGGCAGCGCGGCAGCGACGCCGACAGATGCCGCTCGCAGGCTCCCGGGCGGCTATCATGTCAACGCCGCCGTCCTCATTTGTCTGTTTGTTGCAAACATTTCTGCTTGTTTTTTTTTTAATTCTCTTTTTTTTGTTGCAGACAGACAGACAGGCAGTTAGGCAGACAGACGGACGAACGGACAGACGGAGGGACAGTCGGGCTGGCAGTTTAGTTTTGACTTCGCCTGGCCACATTTTGTGCCTCATCATCGGTGTCGCTCAGCCGCTGGTGGCGACACATGGGAGTGACTGCAAATAAACATCAGAGGAGTCCATATCCAGCAGCAGCAATTGTTGTTGTTGCTGTTGTTGTTGCATTTGATATTGTTGTTATATTCAGCATTTGCAGCAAGGGAAGCTGGCCGGCATCAAGCTAAGATATGATATGCTCAATGCATATAGGGCCATTATTTCTATTTATTGTTGACTCATTTTTCATGTTACTTTCACGTTTATTTTATTTTATTTACATATGTCTTAATTATCAATTGATCGTTTATTGGAAGAGTAATATACTAGGCAGAGATTTATTTGGAAATATGAGTTTTTTAAATTTAAATAATTAAGATATTTTTTATGTATTCAAATCATAAATATATATATTAACTAAACCATTAATTTTCGTATACTATAAATAAACATAAATAAAATATAATATACAAAAAATATTTGAATATAACTTGGAAAAAAAGCTTTAAATTCGAATAAAACCTTTCATTAAATTTTCTTTTATGTTTTTATTTATTTTATATTTTATATAATCAAAACCAAATATATTTTTAATATACTCGAATCATTAAAATTTATATATTTTATATTATTTTATTATTATTTTTTTTTAAATTTTATTTAATTTTATTATTTATTTATTTATTAATTTTTATTTATTTTTGTTTATTGCTTTTTTCATGACTTTTAATTTTGTATTTCATTTAATTTCAATGAAACTCTAAGACCACATTAAGAGATGAATTGACAATGATATCAAAGAAGTGAGTGTGAACAATATCATTAAATGTTTCAAAGCTCAAAAGCAAATAACAGTAATACCCATAAGAAATCTGCTTAGCTGGCGCACCCTGTTTATTTGCTTTAGACTGCAGACTGCGCTGCTCGTAGGCATTGTTTAGCGCATATGACCGAAAATAAAAAAATACAAGAAATTAATCAAAGGAAAATTATAAAACAAAGACAATGAGGACGACTCCGAGGACAAGTCAAGAGCCGGCAACGGCAACGGTAACGGCGACTGCGACGGGCATTGCATACTAAGAGGCGCTGCAGCAGACAGACGGGCGCACATATGCAAATGTATGCAATGTGTGTGTGTGTGTGTGCGTGTGTTTGTGTATTACTACACAGTACAGAGTGCAGACGCAGTTGAGACAGAGCAGGGACACATCTACACACACGCGAATCTGGAATGCGTTGACAAAGCTGTTTGCGCTGCAACTGGAGCGCAAGCATATCAAATGCGATGCATATGTGTGTGTGTGTGCATGTGAGTGCATGTGTGCATGCGTATTTGTGCTTTTATCAGACTTGTTTTGATAGTTGACTCGATTCTAAGCCTATTAAGGCGCCCGAGTCGCTCAACAATTGAGCGGCTTAGCACCGAGCGGGTTTCCAAGCAGCGCCGGCACATGATAGCCAGCAACAAAGTTAAGCTCTGGCCAGGCATTAGCTTCTCTATGCCCATCTCTCACTCTCTCTCTCTCTCTCCATCTGCCTTTCTTTCAGCCTGCAGCCCGCGTGCCCTGCCCCGCCCTGCCCTGCAGCTGCAGCTGCTGCTGTTAATAATTAAGGCTGCAGCGCGCTCGTTAGGCACATCCATCCAATGGAACTCTCCCACACTCCTTCTCGTTATCTATGTGTCTATCGTCCTCTCTCTCTCTCTCTCCTACTCGCTCCATCTATTTGGCTCTTTTTGTCTCAGCTCTCTCTCTGCCCGTCGCGCCGGCAATTTTCTCAAGAAGCCGCACTTAAATGGCTTCCTGTGCGGGTGCAAACAAAGGCTGACTGCCAGCCAGTCACACACATGTGTCGACCCAAGTATCTCTGAATGTGTGGTAGTATGTGTGTGTCTCCGACAGCAACAAAAAAATATGGCAGCAGCAACAAAAATCTCTGACTGACTCTGGCTGCAAGTCGAGTGGCGTCGCCTGGTGGTTGATTTTGTTGTTGTTGTTGTTGTTTTTGTTATTTTCTCTGCCGCTGCAAATGGAAATACAGCAACAAAAAAAGAGTTGCAATTTAGTCCTGTTATTATTATTGCTGTTGTTGTTGCCGGTGCTGCTGCTGCTGCTGCACGGCGCAACACATGCGCCATTATGCAATTGATTTTCTTGCTTTTTTTGCAGCGCTCAAGCTACGTTTTTTGCATTGTTGTAGGCGAAGCTGCTTAAAGCACTTTTTCAGTTTTTCTCCTTCATTTTTTTGCGGGATTATGGGGTTCAGCTGGGTGGCATTGGGGGTCATTCAACCCAGGTGGCAGGTGACTAACCAATTTGCACGGCAGGCCAGTGGGCGCCGTGGGCTCAGGTGTGTCTAATTAGGCGCCGCAACTAAAGCAAAGCTACTGAAAGCCCAGCAAAGCCAGCGAGGTGTCTAAAGTGACGCTTCATGTGGAAAATGGCTAAAGCAAACTGCACGTCCCTTCGTCTGCCTACGCGAAAAGATGCAACACACCCACACACGCACACACAGATGCACACATGCAACTGCAAACTGCAACTGCATTTCTATGGCGACCCCATCACGTGCGCTATCTCATTCGGCGTTGCATGCAACGCGACGCGACGTAACACGACTTTTAACCCTGAATGCACGTTATGAATGCAACGTTGGCGTGGCACAGACAACGCACAGACTAACCCACACCCCGGCAGTTGCGGCACGCCTACAGTCACGCCTGTGGGCTCACACTGAGCTCAGTCAAGCTGGCTGCAGTCAAGGCGCATTGCGTATACGCAGCATTGGCCACTTGCATTATTAAGCGCTACTCCAACGCTCTGATAAGCTGTCGCGAGTGCGAATCTCTGCGTGTGTCTGTGTGTGTACGTGTGTGTGTGTCTGTGTGCGTGTGTAAGTCTCTTTCATTTGCCTTGCATTTTCATTGTGAATGTCAAGTGCCGGCAGTTGCCTTGCGCTTTGTTTTCAGCCCGAGCAACGCAGCACGTGCGTAGCTCCACCCGCAGCGTCTCATCGGCATCGACTTCTGCCTCCGTAAGTGGCATTCAAATGCCGTGTCTTTGATTTGACATTAACATATTGAGCAACGTCTGGCCTCTTTGTCAGCCAGTCAATTGACTGCGTTCGAAAGTTTTCATGAGCCTCAGACCACTGACTGAGATCTCTTGAGCAGAAGTACCAGAGAGTCTGACCACTACCGGTTATGAAGTCGTACTCAAATCCATTGTGAATTAAATAATATATATAGACACAATTTCACTTATCTCTTTCTCAATAATTGTCATGCATAATAATCATATAGCTTTTCTACAACTTAGATCTTAGTATATAAACATTTTATTTGTATGCTGAAAGAAGCTTGGAACTTTGACTTTTTATTGAACCCGTTTGAGAACATCATTTGCGTTAGTTAAAACCTTCAACAGAGCCAAGCCTCTTCGATTTTTTAATCTACAATCCCAAAAATATCTATGCGTTGACGATCTTGACCACACCAAGGCAAGCAAAATAAACATAATATCTTTTCGTGACGTTGGTTAGTTAACCTCTTGGCACTTTTACATTGATATTCATTCCTTATGCCTCGGCTAGGTGTGTTAAATAATTAGTAAAGCCATTCAAAGGCCGTTGGAAACCAGTTCTGTTCTAACATCGAACCGACAAATATGAATCTGAATCTTTATACATTCCCATAAGGAAATAAAAAAATTGAGGGAAAAACACATTCAAGACTCAAAAATTAAATTGATTAATTGATTGATTGTCAATATCCTTAATAAATAAATAAATAAATTGTCTAACAACAATAAGCAAATATTTTTTTTCTGCAAAAAAAAAAAAAAAACAGAAAACAAAAAAAAAAACCAGCAAGCTATTAAATTTATTAAATTCCAGAAATGATTTATTTCAATAATATATTATTTATACATAATTTTTTTAAATTAATTTTAAACAATTTTTTTTAATTATATTTTATTTGGAAAAATATATAAATAAACATTTGCTGTAAATTTAAATTTATTTATTCAAAATGCGAATTTTCAATAGATTTTTTGTAGCCTTGATATTTTGTTAATATATTACATTTCCAAAATATTTCAGCTTCCCAGGTAGGATTGAATATCGTTTTACAAATTTGTCAACAAATGAACTGAGGCGGTCGCAGTTTAATCATAAATATATTGTTCAATTATAGCCTTACTGCCAACTTTGACAACTAACCTCTAATAGTTAACATTAACTCAATTAGCGCGCAAGTTATTTTATCAAACTTAAGCTCTTAAAATAAAATATAAGCACTCATTATGTTGGCTAAGATCATTTTTGTAGATTCACAATGAAATGATCAAAATGATTCGTCATTAAGAGAGTTAAGATATATATGCTAATAATTAACACATCTGCAGATCGCATCACTTCCTTCATATATATTTCTTATTTTTGTCTTATATATGAAATTCGACTTTGATCAAAAGAGAAGAGAAAACAAAACTAATTTGTCATCTTCAAACACGCTTTTTGGCAGTAGCGGCTTTAAACGTGGCCCATAAATATGCCCGAAACAGAGAATTGAATCAAGTTCAGCATTTTAAAGTAATAAATTTAAGCTTAACTCGACTCTTGGCTATATGTAATACATACATACATATATATGAATCGGGTCTGCGCACTGGATTGAAATCGAATTAAACTTTATTGTCTACCAATTTACACAGTTTCAACGGATGAAGCCAAAACAGAAACAAGAAATCCCATATGAAATTGATGCAAATTTATTTATAAATCCATAACAACAACAACGTTAATAAATATTGCTATGAAAACCAAATTATTGAACCCGACGGAACCGCACTTTTACTTTTGACGAGATCAACATGATCTTCATAAACACACAGAGTCAATACGCAGAGATCTACGATAATGTGGCATGGCTGAGTTGGTAAATTAAAAGTGGTTAAGTGCGGAAAGACAATGAAAAATAACATAAATCACAAAACTAGAAAAAAAGTGAGGGAGGTGCAGGCAAACGAACAATTAATACTCTTTATGCAAGAGATTTGAGTTAAGGTTGGAATATTGTAAAATGAGTGGGATGAGTAGGAGATATTAAAATAATGTTGAGAGAAGAGAAAATAATAATAACAATTCAACAACACAAAGAGAGAGAGAGAGAGAGAAATAAAATCACTGATAATACTATATAAAATAATGTATCTTGGTAATGACAAATTTGATTCAGATATCTTCATTCCATCACTTCATAATCCAATCCTAAGTTACTGTGAACTCAATGTTATTTGCGAAATATATACATAGATCAATCAACAAAAAAAAAGCAAGCAAACAGCTGAACTAATTTATCTACCTGACTGTTGTCAGCATTCAGATTCTCATCTATCACTAGAGTACATAAATCATGAGTTCAACTTAGTACCCTCTAAAAAGCGCATCCAAATGAGCGGAAAAGATTTTCACGGCCCCCGCGGAATGATTTCTGTGCATGTGCCAACGTAAAAGTTGGCTCCCTAACGATGACAAAAGCGAGACCCAAGTGATAGCCAAATTATTCCACAAGCAAGCGAACGCTGAAGTGGCGAGCGACGATAACATATACAGGCAGAAATATCTCCACAATCATATATGTATAGGGGAAGACAAAGAAAGAGATAGCCAGCGAGGGAGAAGGAAAGTTATGAAATTTAAATGTTACAGCGAATCCAGAGGCAAGCGATGCCACAATTACAACTCAATAATAGGCAAAACGAGTTTTGCTGCCGCTGACGCAGCTCTCGTTTGGCTCTTCTGTCGAAGAAGTCTAACACTGTGATCTGCGCGGCAACTGTCTCAATCATTTGCCAGACGGCGACGCGTGCACAACACGAAACACGGGCAGTTCCACAATTTCCGAGCTGACACTTCGATGGCCAACCTGATGCTGCTCGTCGTGACGGTAAGCGGCGACGTGCGGCCTAATGAGCCAACCAAGCCTCATTAATATTAATGTGTAAATGTTTTGAAAAATTGTATTAGCTGGCGCTACTGAGCTGCGCCGAGTCACAGATCACCTACAACTATCCGCACCCGAAGATACCCTTCCGCCCGCCTGCAGCAATTCCAAACGCGGCGACCAAGTATGTGGTGCAAGCCCTTGGACGCACCTACGAGCTGCAATCGCAGAAGTCGCCAGCGGTCTACACGGCACATCAAACGTACACGGTGCCCAATCGTCAGCTGCAGCAACAGCAGCAACTGCAACAGCAACAGCAGCGACAGTTGCAACAGCAACAGCAGCGACAGTTGCAACAGCAGCAGCAGCTGCAACAGCAGCGTCAACTGCAGTACCACCAACAGCAACGCCAGCAACAGCAGCAGCAGCAGCACCAGCAGCTTAGCAATCCTTTGTTGGTTAACCGCCAGCCCCAGTTCTTGGCTCTCTCACCACCGCGGCCTGCCACAGTCCAGGAAATCAACTACAATTACCTCCCGCCTCAGCCACAGCCGCAATCGCAGCCGCAGCAACCGTTAGTTGCCAGCTACTACAGACAGCCGCAGCCGGTGGCAGTGACCAGAGCTCAGGTGCAGCCAGCGGTCACTTATGTGCCACCGCCGCCACCAGCGCAGCCGGAGCAGTCCGACAGCAATCCACTGCCCTATGCCGTTGTCACACTGCCCAATGGCCAGCAAGTGCAGGACGGCGGTCATGGCAATGGCCCAGTGCTGCCCGTGGTCGAGCAGCAGGCGGCACCAAAACGCGTTGGCGACTATAGCGGCCAGTCGCAGAGCGCCATGCTGGATGCCTACGACTACAAGCAGTCGGTGGCAGGTGAGTCGCGCGGCTATAAGCGCCTCGTGACCAACTGCGAGCCCAACGGACAGTGCCAGCAGCTGCAGCTGGAGCCGGGTCAGATCGATGCCAACCACTTTGAAGTGCTGAAGAAGGCTCGAGCCAAAACGGTGAGCCTTAAGAATAACTCCCAGGACAACCAGCTGTCGCAGGCTGCAGAGGCGAACGCCAATGGCCAGCGGACACCGCACGACAGACGCGCATATCAGCACTTGCATGAGCAGCTGGATGTGTATCCCTATAACTAAATACATCTAAAGTACATTTAAGAGGAATATTCTAAATATTTTGTTGACATTTTGTTAATCCGTTCTATTATATTGCCTTTAAAATCCTCTTATCCTCAATATTTTATTTGGCCTTATTTTCTTACGGTAAGCTATTGACTTCAATTAAATTTGCACTTAAATTACACTCAAAGGACACCCGTGTATAGGAGTAAAGAAGAGTAAAGAAACATATATGTATTTGTGACAAACAAATATTATTTTTCTCAGTTTTTATAATATATAATAATGTTTATTGCAGCCATACTCCAGTAACCCCTTTGTGAGCTTATTGGCTACTTATTCTAACTTTTAAGCCACATATAAGCAAGGTAAGTAAGTAAGAATATAATATCATTATTGTGCAAAACCTATTCCCAATTTACCCATATGGAATAGCGCTATGTGAATCTGTGGCGCGTTATCGAGCTGACTAACTTATGGGGAGCTACATGAAGGTCTAGGGACTCTCACAGTAGTTGAGCTCATTGGGCTTCAAAGCTTTAGAAACGTGGGTAGACACAGCTGCAGATAGCAACAAAGACTGAGAGCACATCTAAATCAGCTCTCATCTCAACAGAGTGCAACTGAAAATTTGCAAACTCAGTAGCTGCTCAAACTCACAGCGAAAAAATTCAATTATTACAATCAAATTTATTTTTTTTTACTAGAGTGCCTCTTAGGGATTAATAAAAGTTAAGAGTTAAAAAAAGCAAAACAAAAAAAAAATAATAATAATAAAAAACAAAATAAATAATAAATAAATAAATACAAACTAAAATTTAAGCACATATATGATCTATGTATACTGGCCTTCTGGCGACCCAAAGTATTAAGGTAAGGACGACTACAACAGACGGACTGACAGTTAGGGGTGCATTTCCCAAAACCAATATACCCTTTACGCTTCATGAATGTGTATTTAAAATTAAAACAAAAAAAAAAGCTTAAGACCCGCTGGAGACTTTCTACTGTCAATTCAAATGATTTTCTCATCAAGCCTAAAAATGTGCAATATTTTTCAATTAAGTCATAGCAAAACTTTTTTTTTTTTTTTTCTTATTGGTTCTGTATATGCTGATTGTCAAGCCTCAGACAAACTTGTTAAAACTAAAATCTGAAAGCGCGTTTCATAGTTACTGTGCTGGTCAATAAAGCATAAAGAGTAATTGAAATGCCAGCAAATTTAAAGAAATGAAGCTTTATACACATATGTATCAATCTAGTAGCGATTCGTTTTGGCTTTCATAACTATGAGCGTTTTATACACTTACAAAGAACAGTTTCAATTACTAAAATTCCAACTAGAAACTCACATTAGATTTCCTGCTGGAGTCGACTCGGCCACTCAATCGTGCTTAGCATCAAGCAACAACCATAAAAGGCAATTTGAAATAGATTTTGGCCACAAAGAATTCTTCATTTCGCCTTAATTGGGAAATATTTGATATTAAATTACTGTAAAACCCAAACAAATCGAAACCTGCTCCAAAGACAGCCCGAGCTCTTCTTGTTGAGTCATTTGTTTAGCATTCGAGTGGGACATACCAAGAAATAGCATCATTTCTAGTTTGTTTGTTTTTGTTTTTTTTTTCGTACTTGTTGTTATTTTATTTTATCTCTTAGTTAGTTACCAAATGGAAACACGTTTCTGGCCCCGACGTCATAGTGTGCGTGTGTTTGTGTGTGCTTGAAAGACTACAGCAAACAGCCAACAGCCAACAGCTGCTAGACGATTCAT
This sequence comes from Drosophila arizonae, assembly GCF_054131065.1. Classification (NCBI taxonomy): domain Eukaryota; kingdom Metazoa; phylum Arthropoda; class Insecta; order Diptera; family Drosophilidae; genus Drosophila; species Drosophila arizonae. Next base: position 10,073,497 of record NC_142922.1, read on the forward strand.
CAAGTCCAAGTCCAGCGGAAGTGTCACTAGCTGTGCAGCGTCGAGGCGCCACAAGAGGTGCATAAGTAAACAAGGTGTCAACAGGCACGTTTATGATGAAGCTTCTGTCCGGTCGCCACTCTCCAAGGGCCGGATGCCCAGGCACTCCAGCTAGCAGAGTGAATGCTGTACAAGAGATCGCAACGACTTGGCTGAAAACTGCAAAAGAAAAGAGTAGAAAAATCTTCCCCATAATTAAATTCAAACGTCGCGCCAAATGCTAATGACTTGCGCAATTAAACAAATTAGGCAACTAATAATTATTTGCGACAGACAAATTTGACAACAACAAAATAAAAATAAGATGAGAGGGAAGGCATTAGCCAAAGTTAATGCGACAGCCGCAAAAGCTTTCCAAAAATATAAAACCGCATTCCAGTGCCATTTTTCGAAATGCAATATACAAATAAATAAATAATTTATTCAGTGCTTAAACAGAAATAAACAATAAACAATAAACAAATACGGGAATAGCTAGAAAGTTGGACAGACATTTAGTAGTCGTTATAGTACTTCTTGCTATCGCCCGGATTGACGCTATAGAGATCGTAATCGAACTGATCCCACTCGGCATAGCCCTCGCCCTTCGGCTTTGTGTTGCCCTTCTTCAGCTTCTGCAGGGCCTTCTTCTCCCGGGTGATGTCGACGGGATGCAGCTTCTGGCGTATGCGCTGCTCCTCGGCAGTGATGGGCCTTGGCGGACGCACGGGCGTGCTGCTGGCCAGGAACTGTGACTCATCCATGCCCAGGTCGGCGCCCGGACTCATCTCGGCGTCGTAGAATGCGGCAAAGTTCTGCAGCTGCATCGACTCTGCTGGATGGTGATCGTAGTAATCGGGCATTATCAAATTGTAATTGCCCGTCAGGGCCATAGGCGGCTGGGGCCTGGCTGCGTAGGCCAGGATGGTTTCGCTGCCGGCGGTGCTGAGGTCAAAGTTCTTCCTGTTTGAGGTTTTACTGTAGCGTGGCCGGGCTTGACTTGTGGCCAGCATCAGAATCAGACAGCAGCCAAGCAACTGAGGTTGCACAAAATATATTTATATTAATATAGATCGTATATAGTTGAGGTACTGCGAGTGCTTACCATATTCCGAAAACACATTTCTGTTAAATTTGCGAGCTGATAAAATTACTGTGAATGAAATCCACTTTCCAATAATGTTTTTTTTTTATGAATATATAATATTTATAAACAAACTGAAATTTCTTTTTGATTCAATTCAAGTCGATTCGATGCGCGCTACGTCTTAATCGAGCTCTTAAACACGTCTAATGTTCTGAAGCTGGGTGTTTTTATATTTAAGCAGCGCATCAGGTTCAAGTGGAGAGAAAAAACATTTCACTGCTGCTTCTTTTGTTTCTGTTTCTTTCTACACTGTACAGAAAGTGCAAAGGGGTATATTGGTTGAGTGCACGATAAGGTAATATACCTTGAATACATATAAGTTTATATGAAATATATCATAATGTAAAGTAGGTTTACAATGCGGATATTTTCTATAGATAAATGAAATACAGCTCAAATGATAAGGAACTACATTTAACTATATACATATATAGGAATATAAAAAAAAAATAATCATATATATCTACAAACTTATTATATATGTATATTTGGATGGGAATACATCTTGAAATATAGATTAGAAGTTGCCTAGAGTTCCTTTAGTAAAACAGCGAAATTAGAGTACAATTTATAAAATATATTTATATTATAATTCATGAATCTAAAAAAATGTATATAATATATCATCTATTTTCTGCAGTCCCTACTTTAATCTACATACAGTGTATTCAGCAGTCGTTAGCATGCCATTCGAATGTTCTTAATCATTGTGTTGTTTGTTTTGGGTAAATCCGGTTCGCAAGCTCCGATTTCAAACTGTGCGACGACCACTTCAGCTGCTGCTGCTGCCGGTTGCTGCTGCTGCTGCTGCTGCTGCTGCCGGTTGCTGCTGCTGCTGCTGCTGCCTTTGACTGACAATTGGTGTGACTGACACACGCAGCAGACGTCAGGGCAGGTCAGGCAGCAGCTGAATGGATGAACGGATGATTCCAGCGACAAGTCGCGTCATGCATCATGTTGCATGTCAAGCTTACAAGAAAAAAACAACAACAACAACAAGAAATCGAGGTATTTGCGACTGTGCAGCTTATTGTGGCACACATTTGTGAGTGCGTCTGATTCATTTGAATTCGATTGTGTTTTACAAGCAGAACAACAACAACAAAAACACCTTTGTTCAACTGTCTTCAATGAGTTTATTGGCTAATTAATACGCACAAATTAAATGTTAATAAATATTATTATTAATTACACACGCTTTGTACCACTGAACTTTAATGCAGTTTAAGCACTTGATTCACACATACATGCATACATACATACACACACACACATACATTCACACGCATGATTGAAAATTGGCATATCGATCAAAAGGTTTTATAATGTGACATTTTAATATTGATATTTAATTACGAATTTTTTCGCTTGCTGTGCATTGCCTTCAGACTAATTGTCGCTTGCATATATACGTATATATATATATATATATATATATATATATATATATATGTAAGGTAAGGTATACAGGCGTATAGACTAAAAAATAAAAGACGTAACTCAGATTCACAAATTGTTTGCCACCATAAAATTGTGTTTGAAGATAAGAAAACTGATTTCAATTAAATGATAGGAATTGGAGTTGGGCTGGGTGATAGAGAGAACTTTCGCAAAGCTATTTATTTTAGAAATGAAAGAAGCAATTAAATTAGAATCAAGCAAAAAGCAAAAATAAAAAAAAAAAAATTGAAAAAAGAAAAAACAAAAACAAAACAAAAAACTACAAAAGAATGCAGCAAAAGCATTCAGCTTTTTATCAACTTATTCTAAAGCTTAAAAAAAAAAAAAAACAAAAACGTTTAGCCTAATAACTGTGAGAAATGCGAAAATAAACATATTATAAAGCTAGATAAATTTAGAGAGAAAAAAATTGAATTAATTCAAAACAATGATTCAAATATTTTATAAAGATAAATTGCTTCTGAGTCTTACGAAGAGCAAAGAATTTAGAAAAACTTAAATGCATTAATAAATTTATAGATTTAATGAATGAGTCTATATGACTCATTTATAATGTCTGGCCAGCCTAATCAAACATTCTCTAAAGAAATGATTAAGTGTTTGTAAACACATTCGCATGTCTTGCCTTCCGTGTAGAATGCGACAATAAATAAATGTAAATAAATAAATTACCTTCACTTGACTGTCAATCAAAGCCGCTTTCCATCAATTAATGTGCGTTGCGTGAGTCTCTCTCTCTCTCTCTCTCTCTCTCTCACTCACTCTCTCCCACTACTTGTATTTTGGAAAAACCTCAAGCGAACGGCTCCTGCTGTGATGGCTTTATTGGCACTCGGACTGCTCACGAATATCATGAATTCCGTAAATAATTCCAGCGGCAAACGCAGCAAACTCTGAGGCTTATTTTGCACTTACATTATTCACGTATTTGTTTAATTTTAGTAATTTCTTTTTAATCGCAATTGACGTTGTATGTAAATTTATTCTCTTTTTTTCTTTTTTCATTTTTTGTTTTGTTTTCTTTCGTTTGAGATCAAAGACATGTTTTTGGAAGCTGAGCAGCCGCGAGTACAAAAAAATATGTAAAAATATTTTGTTGGGAATTTACGCCCGACAGCCGAACAGAAAAATAAAAAACAACAACAATGCAGAAAAACAAACAAGTATTTGCGCTTTCAAATCTTCTTCTTTCTGTCTTTTTTTTTTCATTTAGCAATAATAAAATTTCAATTATTTGAAGAGAATTTGAACATTTGATGGCGGACCCCATAGACGTCTGGCTAGAACTATTTGCTCAGCTCAACTCGGCTCAGCTCGGCTGCGTGCAGTGCCAAAGCCTCAAAGCAACGTGCCTCAAATCTCGACCACAACATTACATCAACTTGCCAGACGCATCAACGCCCAGCTGCAAGTTGGCCTGCGGTGCGCCTCGGTCTGCACCTAAAGCTCAGCCAAAACCTCAATACAAACCTCGAGTCAGAAAAGGAGAGAAAGAGAGAGAGAGAGAGTGTGTGTGTGTGTCCGTCTACACGCACATCATTATCCATTCAATGACGGTGGCCAGAGTAAATGCAAATCGAATTAGATTTAATATGCATTTTAACCACAACAAACTGTGCATATAATGTGTGCTCCTGCTCCTCCTGCTACTGCTCCTGCTCCTAACAGCTCGGCTCTGATTAAATCACAGCAACTAAAGATAAGGAGCCAAGTGTCTTAGGCCGTAAACCTCAAAGTTTTCATTGAATTGCATTTAAATTTCTAAGCCTTTGAAATGCATTTAATAGTTTAATTTAATTTGAAATCAACTATTTAGCTTAATAACTATGACTTATTAGAATAAGCTATTAAGTTGGCTCAATATAAATTAATAATTTAAGCTCTTTGGCTTTGATGCCTGTGGCTAAGTTAAAATTAAGGGCTTTGGCTAAGGAAATAACTCCCATAGTTATATGCATATATAGAAGATATACAGAAGAATAAAAATGGGATCTTAAGATAAATGTAAAATTTAATTTAAATGTTTAATAGTCATATAATAATATTTAATAAATAGATATTAATGGTTGGGTATATATAAATACCTACAGTTCACTTTATGAAGAATTAAAACGATAGAATACAAATTAAAAATGGTATATATTAGTATATAAATATTATAATTGCGAAATAGACATGGTTTGACGATTTATCGAAATATTCATTGAACGACTCTCAAACCATATTTTGAACTTAAGGGAATTTCATATTATACGACTTTAGGGTATTCAACTTGAGGGGACCACAATGTGTGGATATTTTACGAATTAATGAGTTTACTTCAAATGGGGACAGCAGTATTTATGAATTATTGAGATTCTCAACTTAGCGGGAGACAACTTGTCGTGACTCGTTTGTAGAGCCTTATATTATATAAATGCAATTCAGCTTTCATTAAACACTTCAGTTCAAAGTGGAATTTTAAATACATATCCATATGCTACAGAGCTCAGAGCAGCGCATCAGAAAATTAACCACAAAAAAAAATGCTGATTGCAGCGAATTTATCCGAGCTCAAGGAAAACTGCCCCGGAATTAATGAAGTAAATGCTCGACCTCAGAACGAATGCGATTTATGAAGCATCAATTGGCTGGCTGGGGCACTTTTCTGCTGCTCTTGCATCAGCTTGCTGACCCAATTAACAGCATCTTTCATTGACAATTTAAAGCTCTTGCCATTACAAAGAACACTTGCAGCACCAACACACACACACGCACACGCACACGCACACTCACACATACATATACAGTGAAAGGCAATGCATAATATGGGTCATTAGCTCTGAGTGTGTTGCACGTGCAGCACTTGCCACGCCCACTTAATTGCCATTAATTACATTTATTTCATCGATGACTTACTCGAGCTGCCAGCCGCCAAGAGGTGAGGCAACAACAACAACAACAACAACAACAACAACAACAAGAACAACAAGAAATGCTCGCTTCATTGAAGCATAATTAACTGCAAGTTTTCACAGCGACTTGCAACATTCGGTTGCACGTTGCAAGTGCAGCTGACAGCCGGAACAGCAGCAGCAGCAGTTGAAAAACAAAACCAGTCGTAATATAAACCAAATTCGATAATAATATAGACCGGACAGCTAATCGGATAATGATTAAGCACATGCATAATGTCTTAGTGTGTGTGTGTGTGTGTGCGTGTGTATTTGTGAGACCGCCCGTTGACAGCGTGAAATCAGCACGTGTATTGAGTCAAAGGCGAACGCGTACATGCCTCATTAATCACATATCCAATTACGAGTACATTATTCCAATTCCATACTTACGCGCGCGCATAAGACAGCTGCAGGGAAGGCGGCGTGGGAGTGGCAAGTGTGAGGGTGGGGCGGCTGTGGGCTGTGGGCTGCGGGATGTAGTATACCCCTTTCTACTTTGAGGCGGGTTTGTTCATTAGAGACAGCGCGCCTTTAAGGCCATGCGATTTCACTGTTTACCCGCGCGCTAATTGTAAATGGCAATCAGGGCGGCGCCCTGATCCGCTCCAGAACAAGACAAAGCCAACTGTCGAGTCAAGTCGAGGCGAGTCGAGTAGAGTCGAAGCGAGGCGAGTCGAGTCGAGTGGCGTTGTCTAAAGTCGCTGCCTGATTGCGCCAATTGGCAAGCGCCCCGGCACGCACGACTGACTCATACAAACTTGAAACTAAACAAGTGAGCGCGCTCTCTGCGGAAGTATATGCCTAAGAGATATCCTGAGCATCTCTTCCAGTTGCTCTTTCAGCTAAAGAGCTATGCTCTCTCATGAACTAAACTGCATACGTGTAAGGTAAATAAAATATTAGTAGTACACAAAAAAAATATTTTGAATATATTTTGAAATTAATTTGAAACGGATTTAAGATTTATATTATATCAATATTAATTTATTAATTTAGATATGGATATTAAGCTTAATAGTCTCTAATATTTTGATCCAACTCACTACCACAGCTGTATTTAATTTAATTAATTAAAAAAAAAACTATATTTAAAAAAAATAAATAAATAAATAAAATAAAACTGGCTGTATATTGTGCGAAGCCTGAAATTTCATAAATATAAAGGAATTATCCAATGATTACATGATGCGTCATGCTTTAAAAATAAAGTATATATACCATTTCGATATATAAGCGGAAAGCCGATTTTACATTTGCCTACATTTAACATGTGAATAAATATATATAAAATCTCAAGTCTCTAACATTTTTGCTTTACGAGTTCAATGAGCTCACACAGAGAGATGAACGGAGAGTCGTGATCGATCCAACTTAACTGTTTTTAGTCAAGAATGTTTGCATATACTGTAGAAGCCAGTTATAACGACTTCGCTTATAGCGTCCGTACGGTTATTGAGACAATTATGATTCCCAGGCAAACGTAGGTAAGCAAACTTAAACGGTTATAATGTCTTCCGGGTATAACGACGGTATCTTGAGCATCATTATAACCAAATTCTTCTGTATATATATTTAAACACATTTTCTCAATTCATATGATCCATGCAGACATTACACCAAAGCCCATATACCCCGCTTGGCTCATTTTCACTGGGTATAACAAGAGAAGTACTCGCATCTCAGCGCAAAGGCAGCCAACCAGGCGGGTTGGGCGGGCGAGTCGTGGCAGCTGGCAACGCACAAAGATAGGCAAGGACTGTGCTGATGTTACGAAACGGTTAATTTAGACGGCAATGACAACGGCAACAACTCGAACAACAACACGAGCAACAACATGAACAGCAACAACAACAAACGATTTCAGCTCGAAAGCTGTCAGCACAAACGGAGGCAGCTTCGCCATTTGCATAGGGGCGTGTGTGGGTCCAGGATCTGCAATTGAAATTGTCAATTGGATGGGATGGGTTGTGGGGCGTGGGGCTGAAAGAGTCTGGAGTGAATGGCGCGGTGCTAGGGTTAAGAGATGCCTGGTAGCTGCCAGCCGCTTTATAGCTGGCTTTTGCAACTCTGTTGCCATATAAAAAAACATTTTTTACTGTTTGCACTTGGAGCTGGAGCTGCTGGCAAATGCTTAGAATTTAATTAGCCACGCCATCCGATTATGGTCCATTCCAGGCAGCGAGCATGAAATTACATTTACCTCTTGGCCAAATTTAACGCAATAAGATATATGCCACATAGATATATATATATATAAATATCTACACGAATATAAACTGCGTGACATGACACAGCTCTTAGTAGCTCAGCTCGAGGGCGAGACTTGGAGGTAGCAAACACTTAACTTGATTATGCAGGAGTTTCGAAATCTTAAATTAAGTATTGATTTCTTGCTTTAGTTCTAATGCTCTAATAGTGTGCGTTTATTTAGTTTATTATAGTTTTGCTCACACACTTAACTTGGATTTTGTGTGATTGATCTAGAGAGATAAATCAGATAGATACAGATCTTCTCAACAACAATGATTGAGGTATATATTTATCTATTTTTCTTTTATTTATGACTATGAAAATTCTTAATAAATAAGTAAAGTTATAGATATCGTGTTTTTTTAATAGGCATGTCCGATCTGGATGTACCCGGAACTGAGAAGGGCAGATGAGCCCTTGCAGCCCCAGCGACAGAATATGTAAAAGACGAGCGCCAAGCCTTACAAACTCGGCGATAGGATAAGAATAATTAATAGACCAATGCGGAGTGTAACATACAGCAATAGACCGAATAGATTTACGCGAGGAATATATGCATCAGTCTGGGTAGAAACCCCCCGTTCAGAAGAATAAAGATCAATAGAAACTAAACACCATCGTAGTAATCCTAATTTATCTGTTCTGTGATATTAGATCATTTATATATAAATTTTCATTTCGAAAAGTAAAATCCGGCCTTTATAGCTAGAGATATGTATCTTTACCTATATGAGCAATAATAAATATTTAAAACTAATAATAATTAAAGAATATTCAAAAATTTGGTTGATACCAAAATAAACTGGTGAACTATTGCATGACGTACGATCATTAGATCAAGTTGCAAACGAGTTCCCATCAAATATCTGATGAGTCTAACGAAATGTTTATGTTCTAAATATGTTACATATATTTGAATAGCTTTTTGTATGACGCAAAGACTGGTTTATATAGCACACGAGGAGAGAGTTTATGGCACTACGCTGTAGTGACTCATAGTCTAATGATACAATAATTCAATATATTTGAATAATTTATAGACATGAATAAACATATTCTTTGAAAAATCTAATATATCATGTTACTAACGAAGCATATTAGATAACATCCTTATATCTATACTATGCATTCTATGTCTTGCTTAGGCGGATCGTGCTGTTACCTTTCCTTCTGACTTCGTCATCGTCTACGTTTCAGTCATTGTTGCTGTTGTTGTTGTTGTTCTGCGGTGAATGGGATTGCGATTTCGCTTAGCGTTGACACAAAACAATGGCTAACACTTCAGCACTTTCATTTTTCAGTTTGAAACACACACACACACAGACGTATAGAACAACGCGCACTTTTAGCAGATTTTTTATTTATTTTCGTGTTGACAGCTCAACACACACACACACACACACGGACTAACAAACACACACATACACAGAGAGCGAGAAGCTGTGGCAAACAATTTGCAACGTCGCACTCAACATGAAGTGTTGCGGTTTTTTACTCTTTGTTGTTGTTGTGTGTGGCATGTTTTATATTTTTAAAAATTGTTTTTAGTTGCATGAGTCGCTTTTGTGTTTGGAACAAATATGGCAGCAGCAGCTGGAGTCAACTGAACGCTGCAGACGTAGGTGTGGCTGGCGTTGATGACAGATAAGACACATATTGTGAAAACTTTTCAAGCATGCACACACACACACACACACACACGCATACAGGCACACATACGGCACAGCTGCTGCTTCATGCAATTAAATAACACAGACTCTCTCCCTCTCTGTCTATCTCCCTCCCCTTCTCAGCTTTAACGAACAGCTCAAAAGTATGCAACACTTTTGGATACGTCTTTATTAATTGGGCCAGCACACAGCCACCCACACACACACACACACACACACATTCACAGAAATTTAATTAAAAATAGCATCTAACCAGTTGTCGCCCTGAGCGCCGCAGCGCTCAGCAACGGCTTCGTATTGCAGCAGCCACAGGGCGTATTCGGCGGCGCCAACGGGTCGCAGCACAGCTCACACTGCTCCTTGCCCAACGTCGTGTTTTGCGCTTGAGGTGAGCTAATTAAAAAAATGCATTTCAACAGCAAATCAATAATAATAATGAAAAGCGCAAAAACAAAACGGTAAAGTAAATGCTATTATGCTTGATAGCTGTTTGCTTACGTAGGCTGAAAACTGTTGGCCAAACTTCCAATTGGCGCCGCTGCTGCTGTTGCCACTGCTGCTGCTGCTGCTGTTGCTGTTGTTGTTGTTGTTGCTCCTGCTGCAAGCGGCGCCAATGCGATTTTTGGCGATGTTTGTAAATATGTTGTGTATGATTGTTGTTGCGACTGAATTGGCAGCTGAGTGAATGGTTGTTGTTGTTGTTGCTGCTGCTGCTGCGGCAGAGATGTCGATTGTAGCTGCTGCTGCTGCTGCTGCTGTTGCTGGCGTACATTGACGCCATTGTAGCCTTGCAATATTTGAGGTTGTTGACTTGGCAGCTCCACAAAAAAGTGTTGCTGTTGCTGCTGCTGCCCCCGCGACTCCTGCTGCTGCTCCTGCTGCTGCCCCCGCTGCTTGTGCTCTGTCTGCCAATTTGGCATAGTTTGCTTCAACAATTGCTGGAAGAACGGCGCCAGCTCTTCGCTGTCCCTGACTTCTTGCAGCGCCGTTGCCTTAATAATTTGTGTTGGCGCACGTTGAGCGGCCGCACGATTTGGCAACTGTGCGGCGCCAACTCCAGCCCCTCCTGCCACATTATAGATTGTCGGCGCTAAGCTGCAAGTAAATGGCTGCTCAATAGATTGACCTCTTTCCAGCACTTAAGCCCATAGGCGACCTACTTTCTGGCCGTCAACGTCGACGGCTGTTCAAACAGTTGCTGAGCGCCGATTGTGCTCAGGCAGCAGAGCACAGCAGAGCTCAGCAGCCATGTGCGCGAATTGAAACACATTCTGAGTACCAACAATAATCTGTACAGAACCGGCCTCTACCAAGCACCGACACACACTGACACCGGGCCCAGCGAGTCATACAGTTATGTAGAAACCTGATGGGGCAGCACTAACTAGTTGTTCGCCACAAATCGGGCTTTGTTTTGTTAGTTCTCCATAATCACATACATATTTTCGGCATTTGATTTTAGTACTTCTTTTGTTTGTTTATTTGGACATTAATTTGTATACATAATTATTGACTCTCATAAATATGCATACAATTATTATAAAGTGCGAACAAACTGATTTGCATAAATTTGCGGTGAGGTCTGTATTACAGCAACAGAAATGGCCGAAAGCCTGATTAAATTCACATAAATTAAATGACTTATTATTGTTAATAGGTAAATATTTAAATACCTTAAATCTTGAACGCTTCTGCTATTGATTATCTATTCAATTTTTGCGAGTGTTGGGCAAATAGCCGCGCTCAGCTAGTCAATAATGTCTCTAGATATCATTAAGCAGAATTTGTTTATGTAAATTATTTTCATTTATATACCCTGTAAAAATGAATAGGTGGACAAAATATGAGCATTTTACTTAAGCATTTAAGATATATGAAAATTATAATAAGCAGCCAGAAGAAGGCGTGTCCATATAAAGCATATAAATCAGCTAATATGCCATTTTATTAAGCCGTTGCCATTTTCTTTAAGCCTCAAGCCGGCTCAAATTGTGTGAAAGTGTTAATAATGCCTCGAACAATGTCATAGAACTTAAGATTAGATTAATGAAAGCCTTAGAGTCTCTATTGACAGGTTCAGACTCTGCAGAGTCCAAGTGGCCACACCTCTCTTGTCTCCCCTCTCCCATTTAACTTAAGCCAATTGAGGCTCATTCTCGATTTTATAATATCACATTTCCATTGAATCAATGTCAAACTGTCTAAAGCACTCACAAATTAATAGAGGCCCTCAAGTCTTATCCTTTGATGCTCTGGTCATGCGCTTCAGTATGCAGCGTCAATCTGTTAAAAGGGCAATTGCTGTTGGCCATCTTTCACACATAGATAACGCAGCTCTTAGTCGCTCTAATTCGTGTCTGTGTGTGCGTGTCAAATGTTTTTCCATTAAATTACATGCATAGCCTGTCTGCCACAAACATAGAGCAGCTCACAGCTCACAGCTCACAGCTCACAGCTCACAGCTCAGCCCACAACTGGGTCGACCACCAAAGTCATGAAATTTAGTGTTGGCGGCATAATTAGACCATCAATTGCGGAAAACTCATGACAGTCATGAATGGGCGTTTGTGTGAGGCGTCCAACCACAGAGTTACAGGCCCAACACACTACCACACTCACACACACATACATATACGCACTCGGATAGCAATGGCGAATAAAGTAATATAGCCCAAAAGCATAAACTCATCAGCGTCGGAAAGGCTGACAACGAATGCGAGCAACAACAACAACAAGAGAAGTTGGCCAAAAAGCTGTTGTCGCTGGCCGTCACTTTTGGCCGACTGTTGCTTACAGCTATAATGTTGGGATAATGACAACAGCAGCAACAGCAACAATGGAGGCACGCACAGCTCGAAAATACCCAGCAATCTGAGTAGAAATAGAGAGAAAGAGAGAGAGAGATAGACAGGCAAAGGAAAGACATATAATATGACTCATCCAGTTAGAAATGGATTTAGCAAGACTATAAATACTTCTGAGAATATAGCTAAGAATCGATAGGCTGAAGAGCGAGAGAGAGTGAGAGAGAGAGAGTAGAAAAGAAGAAAATAATACAAAACAATAGAGACAGACAAGCTATATGACTCATCCAGTTAGAAATGGGTTTAACACGACTGTAAATACTTCTAAGAATTCGGATAAGCATCGACAGGGTGAAGAATGAGAAAGATAGAGGGAAAGAGAGAAAGAAAGAAATACCCAAGAGCTGAATAATATTATTGTATATATACTTTTCTAAATCTAGTTTTTCAAGTCATTCATATTATTCGAAAAAAAAGAAGACAAAAAGTCGCTTTGGCTAATGAATCTTATTAAGAATAATAATACTTTTAAGATTCTAAATCAAAGTGTGTCAGATCAATAGGAAGTCCACAAACAACTAAGCAGGCAGTTAGAGTGAGACAACAGAGATGCGGCAAAGCAGAATAAAAAGGAAAGAAACGTGCCTCCAATAAGATCAAAGTGAAACGATAAGCAGAGCATTAATAAACACTCAATTAGACAGAGACAGGAAGAGAGAGAGAGAAACAGAGAGAGAGAGACTGATGCCATAGAAGACAGGCTTATATAGACTATATACTGTCTTAAGATATGAGATTTTGTGATCTCTAATATTAGTACATACAAAGATATAGACAGAAAGAGCTATAAATAGGTAATGTAGCAGATAGATAGGCAGATAGACAGGAAATTAGACAGAGACAGAGACAGGAAGAGAGAGTGAAACAGAGAGAGAGAGAGACTGATGCCATAGAAAACAGGCTTATATAGACTATATACTATCTGAGGATGTGAGATTTCATGATCTCTAATATTAGTACATACAAAGATATAGACAGAAAGAGCCATAAATAGGTAATGTAGCAGATAGATATACAGATAGTCAAATAGTCAAATAGTCCGGTAGGTAGTCATCTATCTATCTGAAATAAACAAGTATATATTATATATTTTCAATATATTTTATATACTTTTAAATTTGATCCTTTTTTATCATTTTTTTAGCTTTATTTAAACATAATAATCATATAAAGCCTGTGCATATGGATCAGACAGACAGATATGGCACGCTAGATAGATTCAACTCGACTTCTCATAACGTCACATAAGCTTACCCAAACCCAAACTCCCATTCGAGAGCATTTGCAATGGGTAGATTGTATAACAAGTGCAAGCCGAAATGCAAAGCACAAATGCTACTTTTGTCGCTCATAAATATTCGCTTGAATATATTCAGCGCATTGTTGTTGTTGTTGTTGGTGCTGAGTGTTGGTTAGCCTGGCTAGCTGGCCGACTGACTGCATGGCTGGCTGGTTGGCCGTCTGGTTGGCTGACTGTTTGACTTTGTGTTCGCTTTCATTTTCAGTTTTTGGCCAAAAGGCGCAAAAGTGTGAAAACGTTGACCATTTTTGTGACTATTTTTCGGTGACTGGCAGCGGACTGTGAAAGTTGAGCACATAAATTCTATGGAAATTTTGTGACTCTGGAGCCAAAAAGGAGCGAAATTAAAAGCACATTGCCCCGCAGCCACAGCCAAACACCAAACACCGAGCAGCGAACAGCGGACAGCAAACAGCGAACAGTGAACACCCAAAAACACTTACGAATACGTCGTATGTGAAGTGCTCTTTTTAGTTAAATTACACGCTCTAATCCACAAGTTTGCGAGTGGAGAGCCCGTCCAACCTGGCAGACAAAATGAAAGAGAACCTAAAAACAAACCAAAGAGAAGCGGCTAAAGTAGAAAACATAAAAGGCGACATTTCGTAAAGGCGCCAAGGGCCACCAAACCACAGAGAGCCAACAGCAGACAGCGCCAAAGCTAAACACAGCAACAACAACAACAACAACAACAATAACAACAACCACCGAAGGCAGCTGAAAAGTATGCAAGGCATAATAATTCATGCTGATGGAATTGTATGCATGAATATAAGGAAGGTTGAGAAAATGCGGATTGGGAGCGGGTAAAGTGTTGCGTCTGCCCTCAGCGGCTGAAAATCATATGCATCACGTGATTAAACGCGTCATGCATGAAAATGTAAAATATTGCGCTCCTGTAAGCCAGCAAGCGCGAGAGAGCGAGAGAGAGCGACAGAAAGAGAGAGGGACAGCAGGAGCGAGTTGAATCGAGACAGAGTTAACGGCTCATGGAGTCAACGACTGGAGAGAGTCAGCGAAAGTAAGAGAGAGATAGATAGCTAGAGAGAGCAGCCAAAAATAAAAGTAAAATAAAATAAAAAACAGAGTTGAATAGTAAAAAAAAAAAAATTAGACATCGCACGTCATGTTTACTTGACTTGACTGGCAAAGCCTGCAAAGCAGCAACAAAAGCAACAAAAACAACAAACAAAAACAAAAACAACAACAATGTGGCAGGGGCAAGCAAAACGCCTGCGTTACAAATTTCTCACAATTTTTTCTCATTTAAATGGAGAAATTGTGCGCTGACTGCCACTGACTGAGATGAATCTGGGCAGCACGTGCTGAGATGCCAGCCCTGCCCTGAACTTGGCCAAAAGGCAGGCGAAAGTAGTGGGGGGGAGTGGCAGGCAAATGCACGCCAACTCTGTGCAGCTCTTTGTGGCTTATGTGCAACAAAACAAAACACAAACACAGCGCAAATAGTTAATTTAAAAATATGCATGAAATAAATGGCTCGCGCTGAAGGTCACTGAGGGCAAATTGCAGTGAGAGAAACTAAGTGTATTCCATATGTACTATATATGTATATGTTATAAAGCTAATAATGTAAATGGCGAATAGAAATATTTGACTTGTATTATTGAAAATAATGAACTCTATATATCGAATTTTATTTATTATACTTTAAATAAAAATAAAATACTTGATATCGTACTCATATTCGTACTATGAAAACTAGCTATAACTGTATATAAAAAAAAAAAAACAAAAACAAAAACAAAAAAAAAAAAACAATTAATATAATAAAATATTACATATTAATATACCAGAACATCCGATTTATGTATATTTTATTTTTATATAAACTGATATACAATATAATTATATATTCATTATTTGATATAACATTGTTTTTGTATATTAAATTGCATTATCTCTTTTTTTATAATAATTTTTATTCACATACAAATTTATATATTAAATTTAATATTACATTGCAATATATAATATAATTTCCTATAAGAATTCATTTAGAGCAGTTAAATTTACTTATTCAACTAAGCCCAGCTAAAGTGGGAAAATGCTACTTTAATACGCATACGCCGCATTAGCCAGTTACTTATATTTTAACAGCTGCTCTCCCTCTCTAGCATACATGCTTAAAGAATTACATATATATAAGTGTATGTGTGTGTGTGTGATGTCATGGTTGGCCAAAAACTTTTAGTATACTTTGTGCAAATTTATTACTGCATTTTGTATATATCATTCAGAAGGCGAACCAAGTGAAATTATGTCAGCCAAAGCAGCTAAAAGTTTAAGTTTAACTACTTTTCTACGAGTTTTTCCTAATGCTAGCAAGGAAAAAAACGACGAGAGATGAGAGAACATGAGAGCATGGCAGACAAATAGATACTCTATATTACTTAACAGAACTTGAAGTCTCAGAATGCTTCAGATTCAGTTTCAGGTGTGTAGACCTCTTGAACTTCATATGAGTTTATGCCCATACACAGTAGATTTTTCACTTCATTGTCCGCATTTGTAAGATGCCGTGATACCCTAAGAAAAAACAGTGCAGCACACACACATATACGAACTAAGTGACAGAGGGAGAGAGCTAGACAGAGATGGAGAGAGAGACATGGTAACTTTCTTCAGCTGGGGTGAACACAGCTTGTCGCAGTTGGAGCTGCACTTAGCTTTAGTTGATTATTTTCCACTTTTTGCACAGTTTTTTGTGTTCCTCTCTCCCTCTCTTTTTTATGGCTGCTGCAGCCTACGTGAATTGTGACAAATTCTCGTGCCGCCGCTGGCTCGGGCTCTATGCTAAATGCCAAGCGGCCAGGCTCTGACACACTTTTAGTTTCTTTTAGCATAGTTTATTTTTTTTTTTTTTTTTTTTGGGCGCAGCGCAGTGCGGCTAAAGCCAAATTATGTTGGACACGTGCGTGATAAAGACAGCGACTGGAGGAAAGGGAGGAAGAGACAGAGAAAGGGAGAGACAGCCGGAGACATGAGAGAAATGTGAATGTGAACTGCCAGCTTCAGGGCATTTCATTAGCCTCTCCATTGAAATTTAACGAATGCATTTCGACTTTAAGCTAGCTAATAGAAAACACTATTTAATATATACAAAAAATAATAAAATAAGAGAAAAATACAAATAGAAATAAAAATAAAATGCAACAAAGTTTGCAACAGCAAATCAGCGAAAGCGCCAACAAACTATTAAAAACTTTACAACAAGAGAAAAACTTTCGGACAGAGCAGAACTTGGATATGGACTTGGATTTAGATTTGGCTGCAGCAACAGCAACTGCAACGGCTGCTGCTGTTGCTGCTGCTGCTGCTGCTTGGCATCCATATCTGACGAATGCCAAAAAGCAAAAGTTTTTTGCTGCCTGCTGCCTGCTGACTGCTGACTGCTACAATGTTTGTGCTGATTGCAGCGCTGCAAATAGCTTTTGATTTCACAAATCAAAAGTTTCTTGTGCGGCGCACGTGATTTATGCCTGCAGCAGTCCAAATGTCTTACAGTCCCTGCCTGGACTGGACGGGACGGAACGGAACGGGATGAGACTAGACTGGACTGGACTGGACTCGTCTGCAGTTCAGCTTGCTCCAGAATCGGCGACGACATGCACGAACGGTTCCTCACTGCTGCGCAAGCAGAGAAGATTGAATACCCTAGCTGAGATTAGACAGAATATGAAATATATATAAATATCAATTTGTATATATACATACATAGTTCTATTTATTAAGACTAAGATAGCGGTTATAACATATTGTGGATGATTAGAGTTTGACAATAGAAATATTATATAGAACTATCATATAGAGGTAAGTATTTTTAAGTTGATAAAATATTAACAAATTAGTGTCCTGCCACTAATTTAACAATTTATGACACTCAACCGAAACAGAAATAAATAACATATAAAATATACACAGTATATTTAGCATAGCAAAAGGCAGAGCTAACAGAGCTTACCTATCACAGGTAAAGTTCAAAATCAGATATTCAGTATTTTCTAGCGCTGTTACTAACAGATCCTAGGGTTGGCCACAGTATCTAGAGCATTAGCCAGCTTTAGCTTCGAGAAAGTATTTTATCTCTCGAGCTATTTCTGGACCACCGCAACTCGAATTCTTTAGCTTAAGGCGAAAGTCTTCCATGTACTCCTAGTAATCCTCCTCAGGGATTTCACCAACAGAACTTTCAGCTTACACTCTTCCACTGCTTGCTGATTAGCCTGGCAAATTAGATAACCAAATCATAATACCCCGGAGTGACTATGGGCCTGACTGTGCCTTGACTATGCGCAGCCTAGTTAGCACTTTGATGGACAGATGCGGGCGGGAACGGCAGTCGCATATTAGTGTTGACCTCATCAGACCTTCGCTACGGAAACTTCTAATGAATGCAGCTGCAGCATTCCGGAATGCTCAACATGTTTGCAACTAATTGCCAGCCACTTGCAGCTAGATGTGGCAGCACTAAGCGCAAACTTTGCGCGTAATGAAAATAACATAGCACACCTTCTGGCAGAGCACCTGCAGCAGCAGCAAGACAGCAACAGCAGCCGTTCGCTATGCGTTTTGTCTAACTGTCTGTCAGCCATAAATAACATCAATTAATAGCCACGCCGCAGGTGCTGCAGCTCCAGCTGAACCTGTGCCAGGTGCGTAGATAAAGCTAATTGAGTGCCGCAACAAGGCCGAGCGAATGCCAAAAACTTTGCGTACGCTAAGCGGCAGACGCGGCGCACAACAGCAACTTGCAACTTGCCCTAAAATCTAAGCTAATTAGCTGCACTTAGGCGTGCCTGCTTAGACGACGCTTAGTAGCTGCCGCCACGCCACGCCCACCAACCACCCACGCCCAAAAACCTGCTTGCGGCGGCATTTAGCTTCTGTTTTCATTTTCCGTGTGTGTGTGTGTGTTTTCTCTTTTTTTTTTGTACTGCAGCCACAAATGGTTAGCATACTTCTGGCTCTTAAATAGATGTAATTGCAGTTGTTGTTACAGTACAAAAATGAATGTAAGTGTAAGTGAGGCAATTGGGTTGGTAATGACTGCACAATGCTCGCTCAGGATCTGATACTAGGTAAAAAATGGAGATATGAAATATTTGTATTTATTTTTTTATTTTTGATAGACTCGTGGTTGGCAGCTGTTAATGAGTAAGCTTTATCCAAAATATGGTCTTCTCAATTTTTATATTTTTTATAAGTATTCATTTTTCAATTTAATAAGAATCTTTTGGATTTTATCTGCATTATAGTTTTTCAAATACGTTTACCCTAATTATATATACTGTATATATTATAGGCGTAAATCTACTTTGATTCGGTGTGTATTTTTTATTTACATATGTTCTTCACCATGCTTTCTCCTTAAATATGGTCACCTAAATATTTTGTTGTATGTTTGGAATCCCTTGCGATTGGTCGTCAGTGAGATATACATGATTATTATATTACAATCATAAAAATGTGAAAAAACAGTCCAATATCTATTATAATACCTTATAGTAAAGTTTTCACAACTTTCCCATAAAGTCTACCTTGACTCAGCACTTTGTTAGGGACTTAGACAACCATACAACACGCAATGCTTACAAAGTAAGCTCAGCTGTTCACCTATATAGTCTATGTCACACACTCTCTGAGCGTGTATTGCCAGAGGTAACAACAATTTGCTTCTTTTATTTTTGGGTGGTGCGAGCGACGCACAAATTGTCGGCAGACCGCAAAACATGCGAACAAAAAAGCAACATTGTTTCTGTCATTCAAATACACACGCACACTCACACACACACACATAAGAGTGCCCTAGCAGACAGATCTGTGTGTTGGCCAGCTCTGTTGCCTGTCGCATCATCGAAGCGTAAATGAGACATTTGCGACGCTTGTTTAATTAAAATAAATTTTAATTTAATCAAAAGTTGTCTCTATCCAACAACCGAAACAACAACAACAACAACAGCAATCCATAACACCGGCTGGCACTCAACATTAAAATTGTTGGCATAGTTTTTGGGCTTTTACATTTGGTGGTTTGCATCCCTCCTCTGCGAGACCCTCTATCTCTATCCTCTACTCCCCTGCCAGATGCGTACGCCTCAAATAATTGCTTAGAACTCGTCTATTGTCTACGTGTCAATTATAGAGGTGTCACTGTGGGCGTAGCCTTAATTAAATTCTTTGGAACAC
This sequence comes from Drosophila arizonae, assembly GCF_054131065.1. Taxonomy (NCBI): domain Eukaryota; kingdom Metazoa; phylum Arthropoda; class Insecta; order Diptera; family Drosophilidae; genus Drosophila; species Drosophila arizonae. Next base: position 10,093,350 of record NC_142922.1, read on the forward strand.
GTTTGATTAATTGTTAGTTGTGAGCATTTCGTGTTCTATAAATTTAACGAAAATTACCCAGATGCGTAATGGATAAAACATGTATTTTCATTTCAAATTTATACATGCAAATAAGGATAGTGATCTAAATATACTTGCAAGTTGGATGAGCTGAGCGAGATTATAGAATGAGATGAAAAAGAGAGGAGTAGATGATGAAAGAGATAGGAATACGAATCAATTATTAATTGGTAATTGTGATTGCAACCTTATAAAAACTAAATATTTCTTTATAATTTGAGTGTATGCAAAGGATTTTCAAAATTCTTTAAGCCTCTTGCGTTATAGATACCCTAAAGCCAAGTTAAATTTAATTATTTTGCTATTGTACAACAAGAAAAACTTTGTTGTTTTAGTTTTGTTATGTTTGTTAAAACAATGGCAAAGAGTGTTATTGTTTGTGCACGCTCAAATGCAATAAGCATTCGTTTCCTGTATGTGTGAGTGAACATGTGTCTATGGGTGTGCGAATGAAGCAATTCAATTAAATTGCTTGCTTAAAAGAATAGTTTGTAATTTAATTTGGCCCCGTTTCGTCAGACGACGTGAAGTTCGTTCGTTCGTTGCCATTGCCATTGTCATTGTTTCAATATTTTTTTTTGCGCGCAATGTTTTTTTTTCTTTAATTTTTGTTTTTATTAGATTGTGTGAAAGCGACAGTACGCGACGTGGCCAACGTGACGTATGAGTCATATGAAAAGCCAAGCAACAGCAACAGCAGCAGCAGCAGGAGTCGTGGCAGTGGCAGTGGAGCTCAGACCAATTGCCAAACGTAAATGCAATTTAAATCGTGTGCCCAACAAATGTTATTACAATTAAAAGGAGTGAAACAACAACAACAACAACAACAGCAGCAGCAACAACAGCAACTGCAAAAGCTGCAGTAACTCTGGCCAAGCTGCAGACAAAAAGCGCTGCAGCAGCCATGAAAAATGCATATCTGAGCTTAACCGAAAAATAAACAAGGCCAACCAAAAATATCAGCGAACAACATGCCCCAACATGTGGCAACAAGCGATTTTGCTCTTGTATTTTTTTTATTTTTTCATTTCTCGTGTGCTCGCGCGCTGAGCCGAAAAGTATGCAACAATAAATTTCGCCGCTATGCACGAAACAACAACTGCTGCAAAATCAAATGGAAAATAAAAACAACATATATAAAATAAAAAAAAAACTAACTGAAAGCAAATAAATTTGTTGCAAAACTATAAAATACACTTTGGCCCCGCCAATTTTCTATCAATTTGAGGGTGAGGCAAATGTTTGCAATTGTTCTTTTGTCTAGCTTAAATGGCTGCCACTTTGATGACTCTGCCACCAAAATGTGGCAGGCTATATATGTGGGTGTGTATGTGTGTCGGTGTGTGGCAATCAGGCCGAAAAACTGAAATTGAATAGCCGTCGGCAACTGTTTATTGCTAGCAGTTTAATCAAAGTTTCCTTTACTCGTAGACAGACAAATGTTATTGAAACTGCTGTTAGTTAACAGCGTTGGCATCTGTACCTGAGTGTTGTGGTTGTGCATGCAAGCATACATACAAACAAAAGACCACTTGTCTCGGTTACCATTGAGATTGAGATACCTGCACCTGCATTTTATTGCTGTCATCTGCAAGGCTGCTCTGACAAAACCCCAAGTTGAGTGCATTTTTAGATGCATTTTTGAATTTCATTCTGCATTTTACATTTTACAATTGTCGCTTCATTTCCTTGCAATACATACGAAGTGCAGTTGGGGTATCTTATTTATGACATATCATATTAATAAACTTGCTTTTGATTTGTATTTGATTTGTATATATTCGATTTGTAGTTTTTTTTTATACAAATTGAATCTCAATGCAGAAAAATGAAAATGAATCATTTATCGGTTGAATTTATCAGAGCCAGATCTCTGTCTATCGATTAATATTTGAAAAATCCCAGCACAGCCTGTAGATTAACAGTGTCTGTTAAGCATATCAAGATAATTAATTAACGGTGTTCGTCGTCTCGCAACATTAATCTCTCTCACAAGAGACTTTTTAATAAAACAGGGTATCTAATATTCGAATACGCACTGGGTACTTTTGTGCTGCATGCTGATAAATATCATCTCTGATTTTCTTGACAGCGGCTTTGCTGCTCCGGATTCAGTCGGGCGTGGCAAGTGCTCGGTGCTTGCCGGGAGGCCATAAGAATGCGGCAAGCAGCTGAAACCAAAGCTGTTGTTGAGCAATAACAAAAATATGATAAGGTTTAACGCATGAGCGAAACCATTTCAAGATGCTTCAAGCGACGACACTATCACAATCAAATAGAATATATATGGTTTACATGATATACCCATAGGCTAGGTCTACGGGGTGCAACACAAAATGTGGAAATAGTAATAAAAATGCATGTAACCTTTAGCCAGTGCTTACTGTGGCTCGGCTATGACTCGGTTAGTTATGAAATATGAAAATGCATAAGCTGCAAGTGCCAGCCAAGAGGGATTAGTGACAAAGCCAAAGCAAAACCGCAAAGTGTAAAGGGATTTTCATTTTGTATCAAATTTCCATGAAACTAACTTGAGTGAGAATGCTAGAACACAGGTAAGAATGTTAACTATGCTTAAATTGAAAATACCCTGCATTTGATGGTGCCAAAGTCGGTCGACTGCTTGATACTAAAGCGGCTTATGAAAAGAGAGAAAATTCAAGATATATTCGCTATGCAGACTTTGATTATTTTAACATAGAATTAACATTTGTATATTGTATGTTAGCATAATTATCAATATTACAAATTTATTAAATATATATGAAAATAGAACCTTTATCAATGTAATACTCATATTGTACCAAACTCTATTTAGAGGGTATCCAGCTGGATTAATTGAGAGTGCAATCCGCTGAAGAGCGGGGTTACGAGAGCCCCAAAGTCCATAACAATATGACAATAGTAAATTGCAAATAATTAAATGCGAGAACTGCAAGTTCGCCAAGTCAATCGAAGCGGACGCAGACGCTGAACTGTGCAATTGGCAAAGCCAGCGGCCGATTGAGGCAGCTGCTGCGATTGCTTGGGGGACGATAGCGCTCAGCCTCCGCACATCAGTTGCTCGAGGTGCACGCAGCTGTTTGGGTTATCTCTGACGGGCTCTGTCTCCCTCTCTCTTTCTTTGTCTATCTGTCTAGCAAGCGGCATGGAGAACTTCTACTGGCGCAATAAGGTGGCTGTCATCACGGGCGCTTCGGTGGGCATTGGCGCCAGCACAGCGCTGACTCTGGCCAATGCGGGCATGGTCGTGGTGGGTCTGGCCAGGCGCGTTGAACTCATCGAGGTGAGTGCTCACTTAAATTTCCTATAATGCCATTATTAAAGCTAACCCGTTGTGGTAGGCGCTGAACGAACAAGTAACGGGTGAGGGCAAGATCTTTGCTCGTCAATGCGACCTCAGTGATGATGAGCAACTAATCAGTGCCTTCAACTGGATACGCGAGCGTTTCTTTTGCATTCATGTGCTCATCTGCAATGCGGGCATACTCAAGGCCAGCTTTCTGAGCGGTAAGTGCAGCGAGTGTGCGAGGTGAATTAAATATGAATCCATTCCTATATATAGAGTCGCCCACCAAGGACATAAAAGAATTGTTCGATTTGAATGTTGTGGCCACAGCGAGCTGCTTGCGAGAGACTCTAAAGCATATGGCCGCTGTCAAAGTGCGCAGTCATATTATCGTGATAAATAGGTGAGTTACAAAAAATAAAGAATTTTTCGAATCATAAAATGATGAAGCTATAAGAAATTGCACTTATTAGTTCTGTTAAACTCGATTTATAGCGATTGACAGTGCGAGATAACATGCGATAGTGTCGTTTAACTATCAGCACTAACCAGAGAACACATAGACTAGACAACTAGTGGAAAGCTTTTTGCACGCTTTTTTTGAGGCTTTAGCACCCCAGACAGCTTTGGACTCGCTCGGCTCCTTACTTTTAGGTTCGAGCTACGAAAAAATACGAACGCACAATCATTTCGCTTCATGCGCTCGACCGAGATGGTCAACTTTTGAACAAAAGATCCCTCTATGCTCAATGTTTCCCTTGCTCTCTCTCTCTCTCGATGCTCTCTGCTCTCTCGAATGTGTATATGTATGTATACATGTGAGGCTCACATTGTGAGCACAAGCAGCAGCTCACGAAAATTGAAATTTCTTCGCAGCAAGAACCAGTGTTGCCGAAACTTTTTCAGCAAAAGTAGCAAAACCGAAGGCTGAAAGTAGCTAAAAGTAGCCAACTTTCTTCTAAAATAGCTGAAAAAGTAGCAAAAAAGAAAACAATGCTGTTTTTTTCACAAAAAGTCAACTTTATTAATTTAATTTAGATAATATCTCATCTATTACTACCAACTCGTCATTTTCACCATTGTCGGTTTTATAATTTGCCTTTTTAAGGTCGTTGTGTGGAACGCTATACTCATAGCATAAATAACAAAATAAATTTTTCATTCTCGATAAAAAAGTTATCGGATGAGTTAAAAAATGATAAACTTGTACTGCGTATGGTACACACGAGTGTGCATGCCAAATTTCAGCTCTCTAGCCCTTATAACTTCTGAGATCAACGCTCTCATACGGACGGACGGATGGACGAGCGGACAGACGGACAGGGCTATATCGACTCAGCTCGTCGTGCTGATCAAGAATATATATACTTTATGGGGTCTGCGATGATTCCTTCTGCCCGTTACATACTTTTTCACAAAACCATTATACCCTGATTTCCCATTGAAAATGGGTTCAGGGTATAAAAACTGATAAGAAATGAATTTTCCATAACATTTTAGAAAGCTTACCTATTCTTCAGTTGTAGTATTAATTCTACACAAAACTTAATACATTTAAATCATTTACATTTAAAAAGTATCAAAGCAAATTTTGCTATAAGTTCGCTTACATTTTAGCTAAATGTAATATTTGAAAATAGCCAGATTTGTAGCTAATAGCTGTTTGAAAATTTGTGTAGCAATCGGCCTTAAAAAGTAGCCAGATCTAGCTACAAAATAGCTGATTCGGCAACACTGCCAAGAACCCATGTCTTCCCTTCTGAGTGAAGAGTATACCGAACTTTTCAAACCGTTTGCCATGCGTTTTCGTTATTATTTGTGGGAAGAGTATGAAAGCGTTGGTGCGCATGATGAAAATGTTTTCGCGACGAGCATGCACACATACACTGTCCCTTGCTACATGTACTATGAGCATTCTTTGTATGCCTGTGTGCAAAGCCCTTGCTGGCTATAGCAATTTGAAATCCTAGCCAGTGTTGCCGAATCAGCTATTTTGTAGCTAGATCTGGCTACTTTTTAAGGCCGATTGCTACAAAAATTTTCAAACAGCTATTAGCTACAAAACTGGCTATTTTCAAATATTAAATTTAGCTGAAATGCAAGCGAACTTATAACAAAATTCGCTTCGATACTTTTTAAATGTAAATGATTTGAATGTACTGAGCTTTGTGTAGAATTAATACAACTGAAGAATAGGTAAGCTTTCTAATATGCTATGCAAAATTAATTTTTTATCAGTTTTTATACCCTGACCCATTGACGCCATCATTTTGTAAAAAACGCATTTCAAGTACTAGAGACTTGTGCTTTGGAATGTACACACATTTTAGCCATATGATCACGTTTTGAAAGTTTCATTGAGATTGTGTGTCCACAAAACATATGGATTACGCCGATATGGCAAATGTTGCTATGAGTATAGCGTTCCACCCAACTACCTTGAAAAGGCAAATTATAAAAGCGACAATGGTGAAAATGACGAGCTGGTGGTCATAGATGAGATATTATCAGAATTAAATTAATAAAGTTGACTTTTTTTGAAAAAACAGCACTGTTATCTTTTTTGCTACTTTTTCAGCTATTTTAGAAGAAAGTTGGCTACTTCTAGCTACTTTCAGCCTTCGGTTTTGCTACTTTTGCTGAAAAAGTTTCGGCAACACTGATCCTAGCATTTGCATTTGGTCGATCTTTTGAAGTGCTCACACTTACATAAATATGTTTGATTGTGTGTACGCAGGGGCCGCGATGCTCACAAATGATGGGGTAATCATTGTAGAAGCAGTTCAGTGCCTTTATATGTATGTGCGTGAGTGTATGTTTATATGTGTATGCATGCGACATGAGCATTGACGTGTGCCTACGACAACTTTGAATTGTGTGAACGATTTTGGGTTTTAATTGAAGAGGCGCGCTTACATTTAAGTAGATGATTTTATTTCAATGGTCGTGGGTTTGCCTATCAGAATGATTTTTGCTAAAAATGTAGTACCTGATCAATTCCTGTGGCCAAATTGGAATGCGATTTTCGATCCCTTGTACCTGCACATATACAGGTGAAATTTACCTTTTTAATAAGAAGCATATGTATGTACATACATACATATACTGGCTAAATGGACCAATTGTAAAGAGTGCATCTGTTAGATGTCATAAAAATCATGCAATTAAAAAATACCTGTGAAAGTAATAGGAAGTGCACTTGTTACTTTAGTTAATCATTAATCATTAATCATTAATTTTCGTAGCTCGAACCTAAAAGTAAGGAGCCGAGCGAATCCAAAGCTGTCTGGGGTGCTAAAGCCTCAAAAAAAGCGTGCAAAAAGCTTTCCACTAGTTGTCTAGTCTATGTGTTCTCTGGTTAGTGCTATCAGTCTTAAACAATTCAAATTTTCATATTTTCGATATACATACATCGTATCTGCTTTCGGAACAAGTTCATTTAATTAGCCTAGCTTCAATAACAGCCCAGCTTCAATAACAGTGCTGTAGAGTGTCCAAGCTAAATTATAATTATTTGTATTGAATTGGCTGGCTACTTCAACTGGATTGTTAGCCTAGCTTAATAATTAAATAGGGCATACGTTGGGCTGCTAGCTCACAAAACCAATACACTCGACTACAAATGACAACAAATTTGCTTTCAAATCGCCTGATTGCACTACAACATTTGCACAATTATCGCTTAGCATAGTTTGAAGAGACGAGTGTGTTATCGTTCTGGAAATGATGTTTGTCCAGCTAAAATAGCAAAATGGGTCCAATGGGCTTAAATTGGCGGTCATGCATCAGCACAATGCACTTACGATTACACAAACACACACACGCATATATTACTTGAATATGTATTAGCTTTATAGCAGTTGCTTGTAATGGGCAAACATCAAGCTAAAGTTGCCTTGAGTGCCAAAATTATGCTCGTATTTAGTGTACTGTGTAGGTGTATGTGTGTGTGATTGTATATACAGACGTAATGAAAGTGTAAATAGTGAGACTGCATTGCCGTCGCTGGCCAGTGTTGTGCAGCGCATGCATTTTTCATCAGCTTCGCTACGTCATTGTATAGAGGCGAGACGATAGCGCGTTATTTAAATTAAATTAAAAGCCATGGCATAAAAACAAACAAACATTTATTGATATTTAAATGTTGCAATCGCCGCAACGACTGTTCGCATCCGTTGTTGCAACTGCGGTTGTTGTTGTTGCTGTTGCTGTTGCTTTGTGGTTGTCCTGTGCATTAAAAGCTTTGCATTTGCAGCGCGATGGCGAAAGTGTTTGCGCAAATAGCAACAATAACAACAACAACTCAATTATTCAACATAATTAAGTATTTTGCATTAAGCAGCCTGCATGCAAATGCATTCATATGCTTGTACTGAGTATGTGTTTGTATTTGTTCATGTCTGCTGATTTTTATTTCATGAATTCCAATGGGCAGCGCTTTTAAAATCAAAATGTTGCGCATTAAGCCGCCTCGTTTGCTGCGCGCTTTGGCTTTAAATTAAAATTGAATTGATCTCATTTAAATGCAACGCCCACACACTTGCACACACACACACACATACACAAAAGCAATCATAAACGTTCTTAATTAAAGATAAATTGAATAAGTGCGCATACGCATCGTACGCCAGCCCAATGTAGAACTCAACAATTGCACAGGTAAAAACCAACTTTGAAAGCCAAATAGGTTAAGCTGTGTCGAATGACTGAATACAATAGAACAAAGTAAGCAGTAAGCAGCTCAAGTCAGTCAAAGGCTTAAGCAGCAGCTGTCTATGCGAATTTTCTTTGCAAATTCGTTCGTTTCTCAATTTTATTTTGAGCTTTACACTTGCTTGGCCATGAATTTGAAATATGTCTCCGGATGCTTCGCGCTTAATTTGCAGTTTTAATGAGCCAAGAAGAAAAGCAAATGCATATATTGAATGACAGCCGTAATCAAATACAATTGTGCAGACGCTCAGTGCTGCTCAACAAAAGAAACCTCACGAGCAGCAACGTTAATTAATGAGAAAGTTGATATAATGCAGCGGCAGGCAGTAGGCGTACTCAACATATATGTATATATATATATATATATATATATATATAAGGTAGTATAATAATTGAGCAGGCCGCAGATGCGCTGCTAATGAATGCCTATCGAGCCTGAGACCTGCTCCGAGTCGGTGTGCTTCAATATGCATTGCGCTTACTGTCAATGAAACAATATTAAGACTTAATTAATTAAAAGTGCGCGGACAAGAGCTGGCTGCTGCTGCTGCTGCTGGCCAAGAGTTGATGCTGAAAGTTGGTACCGTTATTTGCACTTAATGTTGCAGCCTCGCCTCTGTCTCAGACACTGTTAAATTAAAAGAAGTTTACGCAGTGTTTGCATAAAATGCACAACGACAGCTTTCGGTTGAGGTCGCCTCCACCCCGGAACTGTCCGCGTGCCTCATTCACACGCTGAAAGCAACGACAGCTGTTGACCATCATTTTACTCGTGAGTGATTCGACAGTTGCCAATCGCCTTTGTTGTTATTTCAAGTGCTTACATTGCGTAGCAACGTTGACTTTATTCATTTTCCCATTTCATGCCTATGCCGACTCTTATTCTCTCACTCTCTTACTCTTCCACTCCCGCACTGTTCATCGCTCTCTCTCCCTCTCTCTCTCTCTCTCTCTCTCTATCATTTGCTATGTTGATTGACGACAGCGTGCTGGGCCATCGCATACCGGAAGTGCCTGTGCCCTTATTCAGCGTTTATCCGGCCACGAAGCATGCAATTACAGCACTTTGCCAGACGGTGCGCCAGGAAATACATTTTCTCAAATTAAATATTAAATTAACGGTAAGTTAAATGCACTGCATACATTGCACCCAACCGATAAGCGGGATGGGCTTTGGTTTGCCCCGCATGTTGTATGCAAACAACTGTGACGCTGTCTTCTTTCGCCCGCACAGAGCATCTGCCCCGGCATGGTGGACACCGATTTTCTGAATGTTTACTCACAGGCTGTGGACGCATTGCCCAAACTCCAGCCAGTGGATGTGGCCAAGGCAGTTTTATATGCCCTCGACACGCCCGACGGTGTTCAGGTGGAGGATATTATCCTGCAGAAGATGCGAAATGTTGAATAAAATGAAAACATTAAAGCTATACTACGAAGCAATATTAACTAAATTACCCATATTTGTATTCATTACTATGAATACGATACTTCTCTTGGTATAATGAAACAATAAAGAACTGTCTTAATAGCTGAGCTTAAAGCAGTTGTTACTTGTTTACTTCGATTCGATTTGAAAATAACTTTTGAAAAAACAGGTTGGCGCGTTCATATTTTCAGTGCTGTGAATCGATAGAAATTATTTGCGTTGACTCCAACGAACGTTCATTGTTGAACTACAGCCAACTTAATACTATTGCATACATATCGATAGCACATCGATAAGTTTAATCTATCGATTTTTCATTTATAATTATTTTAAATGAAAAACTTAATATTAAAAAAGACAACATAACCTGGTTCGATTGTGGCTCTTTTCAAAGCTAGTTTTGCATAGCAGCAGTACAACAAAAAGCAATTTGTGACTCTCTGTTAATAACAGTCCGATAAGCTGTTAGCAACCAGCTACTGTACACACGTTACGAACTAGATGAACGGTTATCGCCTGTTCAGTTTAGTGAGTCGTTCGATTGAACTTATTCCGAACGATTCGATACAACGTGTGCAGAAAAAGTAATAAATAATAATAACTCGTAAATAATAAACGAAAAATGCATTTAAGTCATCCACATAGTGTTGAATATAGTTCAGCGATCAGTTCTAGTTAGTGCAGCAAACCAAGGCGGCAGCAACACGAGAGCATCATGCAGTCAAATGCCTAAAATAATAGCCAACTATAAATGTGTGTCCACGTAGTGCAAAATCAGATTGTCATGTCTGCTGTTTTTTAATACATATGAGCCCAATAAGTGGAATGGCGCGAGCGTCAAGGGTGCGGCAAATTGAAATGATTGTGGGGTGCACTGAGTATGCTTAGCTCCAAAGTGCGAGATTACGAAATTCAAATAGATTTTGGTGAAAATTACAAAGTTTTATGCGTATTAACCACGTACATATAATACAGCGTACACGCGCACACACACATGCACACAAAGCCGTACCCGCACACACACACACAAACATATACTTGTAAAGAAAGAAAGTGTTGCCCAGAAGAGAGCTTGACAAAGAACCGAAACAGGTTTTTAACCTAATTATAATCGGTCAGACATTACTTCCTGAACGCAATAACAACTGTCGCTGTATTAACCCAATGTATTTATGTCAAGGCTGCTTCGCATTTAATTCATTCATTTCAATAGCAGCATTTAGGTTACGAGCAAGCGATAGAAAATGGATTATTAATAACAAAAAAAAAGTGTCGCAACTGAACATTGAACTAGTCACGCATATTCATTCAATTCCTCTACTCTTTGTTGTTTGTATTTACATTGTATACTTATTTGTTTATAATATATACGTATCTGATTTTTTTAGTATCGCACCGCACTTCCCCCCAATTAACACACATTCAGCTCACTCCCGCAGGAAGAAACCACAGCACAAGCCAAGATGTTCATTTGGGACTGGTTCACGGGTGTTCTGGGATACTTAGGTAAGTGTCTGGGCCAAATGGAATTTGACATTGCTACATGAGCGATTTTCTTGACCGTTTGCCAACAAAACAGAAACAGCAAAAGCAACACCAACAGCAACAACAGTAACATTAACAGAAGCAGACAACAAAAGCAAATGAAATCGTTTAGCTGTGTGTGTGTATGTGAATTGGTGAAGCTGTTGATTCGGAATTTATGTCGATTTAGTGAAGTCGGAACTGAAGCGCAGTTCGACCTTTACATTAACATTGACCAAACGCAAACGCTCAAGGTCTTCATTAATATATGCATACATATATAAATATATATTTATTAATCATAAAATCAACATTTTCCATGCACAGGTCTATGGAAAAAGTCCGGCAAACTATTGTTCCTTGGCTTGGATAATGCTGGTAAGACCACATTATTGCATATGCTCAAAGATGATAAGCTGGCGCAGCATGTGCCAACACTGCATCCAAGTAAGTGTAAATCTCATCTACTCCAGATTGTTCTGTAGCTCATGTATCTTTCTTTCCCTTCTTCCCTTGATTTGGCTAGCATCCGAGGAGCTGTCCATAGGGAATATGCGTTTCACTACATTCGATTTGGGTGGCCATACTCAAGGTGAGTACAGAGCTTTGGATAAAGAGATAAAGCATTCCGAAGATATATTAAATATTCAATAATCGTAGTACTCTTATTAAAATCATAAATATTGCGCATGTTAAAACGTGCTCTTTGTCTAAAAATAGCACAAAGCGCATACACAAACACACATGCATACGTAGCACAAAGATGGCACAACAACAAAACAATCAGCGTAAAATATAGCGCAGGGGGTCACCCACACACATACACACACAAATCACGCAGAACACATACTTGCAAATAAAAAACACGTTGTAAGTGTTGCCATTTGTTGCGTTCACTCTTCTGAAACAATAACAACAACAACGTCATCGTCGCAGTGGCTAAGATATGTACATATGTATATAAAAATATGTCATCATTAATCTACACATCTATGCAAAACTATACACCAACAATTGCATAATAAATATGTAGGTGATTGCCAATATATAATACATATATTATTTTATATATTGTAAAGTTGTAAACACAATTCCCGTACTGTGCACACAATCATAAGATGTATTTGTAGTTTAGGTAACATATGGAGTGAAAAATACATTAAACTAATTTTTAAAAATAGCTAGTTAGAGCTACTAGGCTAATTTCATGAGTATTAGAAAAGTTGTGATGAATGTAGGATAATCTGAGTTGTGTTAACAACGTAAAAATAGTATAAAAGCATAATTTTGATTGATTGAAATATTACAATTTAAAAAGAATTTTAAGATTGAATTTTCATTGTCTAGAATTTTCATTTATATATTTGATAAGAATTTAAATTCTACATTAAAGTTTGTCAATAATGCAACCACTGTGTGTGGAATAACTGTTACAAAACACTATGTCAAGCACACGGGCAAGATAGCAAAAACAAATATAATATAACTGCAAATGATCAACAACGAATAAAAGCACTTGCATATATGTATCTATAACATACATACATACATATAAGACATGTTCAAGATTGTACGTATAAACGAATCCGTATAATCATGCTGGTAAGCGTTAGATGGCGGAAACTGTCTAGCGACTGGGCAAATATATTTATATTACATTTGTGTGTGTCTATATATGAACTTTTATTGATAAGCGAAGCAGGGCGAGTCGCAGCTCACGTATACTAATATGTATGTATGTGTGTGTACATTAAAAGCCTATAAAGCAAATTACTGCTGACAGTATTACGCGTGATTTTCAGCTAGAACATTGTTTGTTTTGTTGAAAGACGCTTGGTTTGATTGATATGCAGACTGTGACTGATGGCGGCCCTCCATGATTGATTACTAACTGCCAATGTTTGGTTGCTTGCAGCGCGTCGTGTATGGAAGGATTACTTTCCAGCCGTGGATGCCATCGTATTCTTGATAGATGCGTGGGATCGCGGTCGCTTCCAGGAGAGCAAAAACGAACTGGATTCGCTGCTCACAGATGAGGCGCTGTCCAACTGCCCGGTGCTCATATTGGGCAACAAAATTGATAAGCCTGGCGCGGCCAGCGAGGACGAGCTGAGAAATGTGTTTGGACTGTATCAGTTAACGACCGGCAAGGTATGCATCGACTTGAAATACATATATAATTATCGCAATTATTTATTTAAATATTTTTATGGCTTTTCAGGGCAAAGTTGCACGCTCCGAGTTGCCTGGTCGCCCGTTGGAATTATTCATGTGCTCTGTGCTGAAGCGACAGGGCTATGGCGAGGGTTTCCGTTGGTTAGCGCAGTATATTGATTAAGTCTTGATTAACATAAACAAACAATAACACACTGAATTCAACAACAACAACAACCACAACCAATCAAACAACAAAACACAAACAGAGAACTTGGCTAGCAAAACATCAATTAAATTCAGAATGGACAAAAACCAGAAACAGTAAGCAATTCGAAGCTGCAAGCGCAATATTCAATTTTTACACAATGATAAACAATAAATCGTAAATATAAAAGCAAAAAGGAACTAAATTAAATAAAAATAAAACACATAAGAAATAAAAGTAAAACAATATTTTTTAAAAATCACAAAGTGCAAAAACTTCTAAAAATTCAGTACACGCAGGACGCCAAAATAATAATAACAAAAACAAAGTTTAAAAATCAACAAACAATATAAAAATGGGAAAACTTGAGAGGAATGCGTGGGAAAAGCTTTTAAAAATAATTATGTATGAATAAAAAATTGTAGCGAATTAAAAGGTGATTTTTTTAAGGACCATGTGCTTGCTTATGTTCCATAAATAAATTTTATTATTTAAACATTTGAAATTGTCTGTCAGATTTTTGATTTCGTCTCTCCAAATGGTCTTCAACTTTATCAAGAACAATACAATTTGTTGATCTACATCTTTTGAGTTGCATGGAAGAAAACAAAAACAATTTATAAATAAATAATAATGAAAAACGCTAAAATAATAAAGGAAAGATGATAAACTTTTGTATAAAAGCAAATTGATTGCATTTTTAAAGAATTCTTTTTCTAGGTGAATAGACTAAAATAATTGGAACACGCAATTTCAGTTTTTACAAATATATTGAATTTATTTATGTCGCATTCAAGTCGTTGGCTAATTATCCTTGGCGGATTAACTGGCTTTCAATAAACATAAAATACACTATTGGAGCTAACATTAAGCAGCTAACAGCAACACGGTTTATTTATTACTTGTCTATGTAGAAAAATATTTCTAAAACATGAATTAAGGTTTGATTGGGTTCTGGATTAGCCCTGCTAGCTGTTCTGGCAGGATTGTTGACCACACGGACTTTGACAACGTGGCACACGGCGACAGAAAAACAGTTGACGATGGAACAGCCGCAGCAGGAGGCCGTTCCTTTTCGCTTTGTGCCGACATCAAGAGCGCGAGGGCACCGCCGCACTGACGCTATCTTCGGTACCGGCCATTCGCCGCTTCTTCTTTTTCTTGGCAGTGAGACTTTCCTGGCCGCTGTCCGTATTTGAATCGGCGTCCGTGTCTGAGGATGAGCTGCTGGACGAGGAGGATGAGCTGGAGTTGCTTGAACTATCGGAGGCGAAGCCTGTGCTCTCATTTATATTAATACTTTCGGCAATCTGGGCCAACTCCGGACGCTGATCGCGCAACACTCGGAGCCACTTCCTCGACAATTTGGGTCGACCTCGTACCGTCTTATGCCACACACACGGAAAATTCGTAAAGCTACAGAAATTCTGCGTTATTGCAATGGTGTCGTCCAGATTGAGCACAACGTGCCACCAGCCTCCAGGCACAAATACCGTTTCGCCAGCACACTGGAGCACCTCGATGGGTTTGTATTCCTGTGGCCACGAGGGCAGCTGAGTACGAGGATAAATGGTGCTAAACCATGTGATGGCCTCGTCTCGCTGCTTGCCTCCCATGGCACTAGTAACCTTGAGCAGATCCTTGGGCGTGTGCGTGGGAAACAAGCACCAGCGCTTGTGGCCACGTACTAGCGTATTCCATGCGCTGGTGCCCAGCGGGTCTATATGAATGCCGGTGCCGGAACGAGCCGGGCCCATGACAAACCATCGGTATGGCGGCCGCCGCTCCTCGCCGCAGTACTTGAAGAGATCATCACGAAAATATTTAGGCACCGTATAATCCTCGAGCAGCTTTCGTCGACGATGATGTTCGCCAAAGCTGCTATCGAATATGTACAGGGGGCTATCGTCCCGCGTCGCTTGCATATACTCGATGTAGTACTTCATTTTCATTTTAACGCTGTAGCCTTCATTATCCTCGCCGCACTTGAATTTCTGGTTGCGATATTTTTTCGCTAGGCGGGAGAGCGTCCATTTTTCCTGCGCCAGCCAACCGTCAGCGCAGCCAGTTATTATTACGGGCAGATAGGGGCGTTCGAACCTTTCAATGAATTCCTCACATGTTACCGTTTTATAGTCGATTCTTTCCAGGTTATCCACGAAGTCCCAAAATGGCTCGAACTTCTCAAAATACCGCATCGCCACCCAAGCGCTTTCGCCATCGAGCTCAGGGCGGGCTTTACGTTTTACATCGCGCGTACGCTTACGTGATCGCTTTGGCAGTTTAAATTCTTCACTCATGGTGGGAATATTAGAACAATTAACGAAATTGTGATCCGCAGATGGTGGATGACTTTCTGCACGTCGCGTTTACTGTGATGGGTTGTATTTGCAACTATCGATATGCATTTGAAATCGCGTTTCTGCGGGAAACAATAGCTAATTACAATTTCAGTTACTGATTGTATCTTAAATTGTAATAATTTTACTTAATTGTAAATCATAATACCGTGGAATATGTTCCCATATAGATTCCATTTTAATTCTTGTAATAAAACTTTCATGGGGAATATCAGCAATGTAAAATACGACATTTATCGTATAGTATCTATATATCGATTAATAATTGGTATATCGTTGACCTACTCATGTGACAGATGTAAAAAATTTGGTGTTTTGTGAAGAAAAATAATGATAAGCCAGGTTGGAAGGGGTACGTGTTTTGCAGAGCTATACCTGGAAGACGTACTCAAGTGAAACTTCACTCTTTCAGAGCTATACAAAGTGCCGCATCGCATTTTAGACCACCGCGTATTTGTCAACGGCGAAATCGACACATTCTTGGATAATTTCGAACTGAAACGCAACGATAGCGAAGTCGAGACACTTTTCCAGGTCACCGAAATTGTGGGTTCACTAAAGTACGATCTCTCCGAGCGCTGCATTGCATTAGGTAACCAAAGGCTTACCGAACTTTCAACAGCTGTTAACAATTTGCTTAACGACGTTGAAACCCTGCTAGAGAAGGCCAAAGTTGAACGAAAAGTATGCATATTTCAACAATAAAAAAAAAAAAAAACATATTTTCAAATATTTCTTTTTGCATATTCAGCCCAGCGTTGAGCTACAGGAGGCAAGACGAGCACGTGAGCAACGCAAGGCAGAGTTTTTAAGCAATTTACAACACAACTATAAACGCATTGATAATTCGTTCGAGGAGAAGGAGGAGGAAATCGCCGAACTTTATTCGGATTTGCAGTTAAAGTTAAACATTAACAAATAAGTAAATCTACAACATGCTGAAGTCAACTATTGTGGACACTCGCGTTCGACTGCGGCCATCCAAAAAACTGTTGGATTTGCTGGGCGAGCAGAAGGAACATTTGAAAGAGCTGCCTGCTAATTTGGCCAAAATCCTAGAGAAAAACGGATATAGCATAGCCAATAGTACTAGAATCATAAGAGATGATGAGGTAGTCTGTAAGCGACCACAAATCGATGTCAAGCTGCTGAACAAACTGACTGCAAATTTACCAGATGTGCCTTCGAACGCTCAAGAAATTAATGAATTGCCAGAGGAGGAGGTGGAGGAGGAACCAAAGCAGCCTCTTACTGGCGACTTTTTATATCTAAACGATTTGCACTTTCTTAACTCAACACTTACCGAACTACGCAGGAACAATATTATTAACGTATTTCTGTATGAGTTAATTGAAAGCTGCGAGCTCATACTGCCCGAGAATGAGTACAAACCTCGCAATCCTGAGCTGGAGGCGCGTTGCCAGCGGCTGCGCGATGAGCAACAAAATCGCGAATATCATAAGATGACCAAAAATGTTGATGCGACACTCAAGCATATTCCCGAGGATACAGTAGCGTACCAATGTGAGTTCACCAAAGCTATTATTCCACACTCAATTGTTAACGTTATAAATCACTCTCTCTCCCCTGCAGTGAAAAGTATTAATAAGCAAATTATAGCTGTAGCCCAGTTCATTTTCTCGGTGGCAGCCGGATTCACTTTTGGATTCTTTGGGGTCAATTTGATGGTTGGTCCACTACCTTTTGGTTTCCGTATTTTACTGGGCGTCATTGTGGCGTTGGTAATAGCGCTGGCCGAGATGTACTTCCTGGCCAAGAAGCTGCACGAATACGACGAGGTCTTGGATGCGCCCAAACGGAAAACTCCAAATTCACCGAAGGCTAGTGGCGTGCAAATTTTGCAAAAACCGCATGTTGATTAAAACGTTATTTAGAAAGCTTAGTATTAAGTTTTCTTCTGCAATATTTTGGGTTACATAAATAAGTTTTGATTTTAACAGGGGGAAGGACTTTTCGGATATACGATGAGGCGATACACACATATATATATGCTTATTCGTAGTGGTTTTGTTTCGGGTTTGGATTATTCCAGCTGTCATCCAAGCTATCATTGCCTCCGCGACCCAGCACTGCCATTATATATACAAACAGAATGAAGGCCAAAATGCCACTGAGTACCAAGAACCAGGTACGGCGCCAAGGTGGACGCGAGGATGGTGCATAAAAGCGTCGGGTCCAACGGGAGAATAACTCGGCCGGCGAGCGGCGTTGATATTTATTATCATCACGATCGGTGCCGCCAATCGGCGGCTGTCGGGGCAGCAACGGACGCCTGCTGCTAGTTCCTGGAGATAAATTAAGTCTGTTTAAGAGAAGCACATATTAGCTCAGGAGCTTGAACAGACCATGTATGTCAGAGCTAGGCGGATTAAAGGCATCCATTAGCAGCACGGAATGTGGACTGGAGCTATCAATACCTCCATTCGGTTTCATACGCTCACGCTCGCCGGCGGAATGATGATGCACTTTGGTAATATTGGGAACAGCCGATTGGCTATTAATCGTTTTTGCTTTGAAGCTGTTGTTTTGTTCATCCGAAAGCTGAAATTCAAATTATTTATTAATATATGAGCATGGTATATAATTCAGTTCGGAGCTTACCAAAGCAAGGCCCAATCCACTTCGACCCCAGTTCACCTGTGACAGATATTGTTTGAGTGCATCTGCAACTGGTGAGACCAGGTTCGAAGTTGGAAAAATTTCCACACTGCAACTCGGACATTGGTGGCCACTAGGCGCTGTATTGGCAGGCAGACTGGCTTGGCGTGCATTTAAGCAGTCCCAGTGATAAACATCTAAAACAGAAGCCAGCTTGTTAAAAACACAATTTTCCAGAAATTGCAATCTTCCTTACGGTAGCACACTAAGCGCACGCATTCGCCCTGCTCCAGGCCGGTGCCACAGAGCGTACAATTGGATATATAGTCGCTATCACGTAGCCATTGCAGATACGATTGCACTATGCACTACAAGAAACTGATTAACAGAGAAAATATTATACCACATGTATTCACCCACCTTGGGATGGCTCTGAACCATGCAGTGCTCACAGACATTGACTCTGTGCTCAAAGCAAAATTGGTTTGTCACCAAACGTTTTGGACACTTGCAAAGTCCCATTTTGTGTAGGCTAAGTAATTATTGTCGTTCTTTGTCGTGTTTCTACGTAGAGAAATTGGGCTGACACTCGTAATTTGAAAAGGCAGCGTTAATTTGTTTTATCGCATATTTAGTATATATATCTAAATTAATTTCAATTTTGTGCTTAGCTTTTGCTGGAATTTTTGTCGAACAACAACAGAATCGGCAGCCACGTATTTCTACTGTTTCCAGACCGAACAAAGTTTATCGAACTCACGATTAATCGATAAGCTGGGTGTAGCTGCCTCCTATGGGAAAGGGGAAGGCGCGCTAAATACATTTAAATGAACACAGCAGTAACAAATATTTTAGGTCATTGCATATTTAATCTAACCATTCATTCATATATTGGCAATTAATAGCGGTCACATCACCACAATTGGAGCAATTCTTGATCACAGGGCATATGCCACACGGCATTTGCACAAAACCAGGTGCCGGCAGAGGTAAATTTACCGCACGATAAACGTACGTGCCATCTGATTGTAGAATACGTTCTGCGTTGCCATCGTACACAACGGTTTTCAATATTGTCTCTAAGTCATCCTCATCCAGATTGACTTTACTGATACCCAAATCTGATATGAATTTGTGCACTTCTTTCACAGTACAGCAGGACATTTGCTTAAACGCCAGTGGTCCATCGCGTTTCTTCTCGGCACTTTCACGTTTCATTTGGAGGAATCGCAGGCATTGTTGGTTGAGCACATCTACGAACTCGACTTCAAAATCTTGGTCCTGATACCAAGCACCGCCTGTCACAGATCGATCTGCTTCTAAGTTGTAAAGCATATAGACTTTCTTTTTGCTTGCCTTAAATAAATAAATTTAAAATTGTTTAATTCGGATTCGATAGATTCGTTAACTTACTTACGTTCACAGATTTGACCGCTTTAATAAGTTTCTTGGTTTCCAGATTCTTGAGAATTTTGTTAAGTTGAGTCATATTCAAATTAGACTTCATGCGTATGTCACGTATCCAAATTCCTTTGTTACCGCCCTCCTCCACAATACTATAGACCACCTTCTCTTCATTATCCGCATCTTTGGGCAGTGCACTCTTCTTTTCCGGATCCTTGGCGCGGTAAATAAGTTTCTCTCCTTTCTTCAAAATCTCTATGCCACCTTGCTTCAACAATACATTCAGGCCTTCGACCCGCGAAGCTGCGGGCATATCTGACAACGCTTTAGTAAGGTCATCGTTTGTCGCTCCACCTGGTATTCCTTGGATTACTGCGAGCAACAGTTGAGCAACCTCGGCTGCCATTGTGATCTGTAAGCGGAATGTTTACATGATTTTCTGTAGGTAATAAACTTTACGTGTGGAGTCACTTTAAATGAGGAGCAACTCTGCTATTGTGCTGTGCAGCTCTAGAAACACATTACACGAATGTTTTGGTTTTCTATAGCCGAAACATAGTTGTGGTGCTGCATCTTGATAATCACTTACGTTTTACAGAGCTAAAATGTCACAAATACACAGTTCTAATGACGAGACCGATTTTAAAACCGTCAGCAAAAATAATTACCAGCGAATTCAGGAAAAAGTAGAAAAGGTAAGACAAAAGCGTGCTTTGAACTGAGTTGCTTGTGTGCCAATTCTACGAACAGCGTCTGTTAATAACAGGAAGAAGCAGTCTGTTAAGTGGCAGTCACTGTTAATAAAATCAAATGTCATTATACCATTTGAAATAAATCTGATTTTGCTTGCAGATTAATTATGCTGATGGAATCGCTGATGGACGCGAACAAAGTTTTCAGAGCAGCTTTGACCAGGGCTATTCAGATGGACTAAAGACTGGCATAGAGTTAACTAAATTTTCAGCCTTCTACGATACATTAACTAAAGCAAATATTGACGACAATCTGGCAAAGGAGCACCTGGCGTATAAGAAAATGAGGTTGGCAAAAGCTATAGATAAAATCCACTTCAAGTATTTGGAGCATCAAAGTGAACCACTCAGCATTGTATCCGAAAAACAAAATGCCTATGTAGACAATTTATTAGAACACTGCGCCGATGCACTGCACACAACAACAAATTTGTTCAAATCACAAGCAAAATGATTTGATGGATTAAGATTAACCTGGTTTAATGCTTGCGTGTGATTAGGAATTATAATATATGTTAACTGAAAAATTGATCTGACTTATAAATACAGTCCTTCGGGCGTGCCTTCCTTCTTGCGGTACAAGACGCTCTCCTTTGATTTCTTAAAGTCCTCGTTGGTCACCTTCATGCGACGCTCGCGCAATGCCATCAGTCCTGCTTCTGTGCAAATCGCCTTAATATCGGCACCAGAAAGATCATCCTTTGCCATAATTAGCTCATTCAGGTTCACGTCCTCAGCGAGTGTCATGCGCGATGTGTGTATGGTGAAAATGCGTCGCTTGGTCTTCTCATCGGGCAAGGGGAACTCAATCTTACGATCAATACGTCCCGGACGTATAAGCGCTGGATCAAGTGTTTCAATACGATTCGTTGCCATGATGACTTTGACATCACCACGAGAATCGAAACCATCTAGCTGATTCAGCAACTCCAACATGGTGCGCTGAATTTCACGCTCGCCTCCTGAATTGGAATCGTAACGCTTTGTGCCCACTGCATCGATTTCGTCTATGAAGACAATGGACGGCGCGTGCTCCTCTGCTACGCGGAACAATTCGCGCACCAACTTTGGTCCGTCGCCCAAGTACTTTTGTATGAGCTCGGAGCCGACGACACGTAAGAAGGTCGCTGAAGTCTGATTGGCAACGGCCTTGGCGAGAAGCGTTTTACCCGTACCCGGGGGACCATACAGAATAACTCCCTTTGGTGGTTTAATGCCCATTTCTTCGTAATATTCGGGATGAGTTAGCGGAAGCTCGACAGATTCTTTGATCTCCTGAATTTGAGTGTCCAACCCACCAATGTCCGCATATGTTTCTTGTGGCGCTTTTTCTAGCTTCATGACCGTAACCATGGGGTCTGTGTCGTCGCTGAGGACACCCACTACAGCATGAACCTTATGATTCAACAGGACAGAGCAGCCAGGCTCCAATTGGTCCTTGTCAACGAAGGACAGAATGCTAACATAGTGCTCCGAGCCCACGGATGTCGACACAATTGCATGATTGTCATCGATAATCTCCTCCAAATTGCCCACAGACATTGGTGTGCCACGCAAGTCATCAACCTTCGAGCGTTCTTCTTCGTTCTTTTCGTCTTGTGGCTTGAGTCGTTCCTGGTTGCGTATAAACTCGTCCTCCATCATCAAGTAATCCTTGATGCGCTCCAATTTGAGCAACTTTAGGCGACAGCGAGTATGAGGAGTCACTTGTGGCAGCTTCATGGCTGCATCTGGACCCTTTGCGCGACGCTTCTTTTTGCCAACGCGAGTGGGAATTGGTGGCTCATATTTCTTCTTTTTGTCTTTGTCATCCTTCTTGTCTCCAGTGCCACCCTGTGCCGATTGATTTTGTCCCTATAACAAGAAAGCACTCAATAAACTCAAAAGTCTAGACCGTTGCCAAGCTAATTTACCATTTTGCGTTTTTACTTTAATATCTTCAAAAGAAAATGAATTTTGTCGGCAACACAAACAGATTTTTACTAGTCATAACCGACTTGAAGTTAGCTGCGGCTACGATGCCAGTGTGTACACTCCATGTTAGCCATGGTTGCATAGCATGAGAATCAAATTTTGGCGCCTACTATATATTTTAAATTTAACATTGCTTGGAAAATGAATTCCATTAGTGTTCTTTGACTTTATTTATGCGAATTGGCCTATTTTTATTCTTTTACATATATATTTGAGAAAATCAAATGAGCCGCTTTCAAATAGTGTTTCCTAAGGCTAAGGTTCCATATGTAACATGGCATCGCTGTTAACATAGCGTCTCATTACAGAAGTTACAACTTACTCAACATATTCACCTCAAAGAGTAAGGACATTACAAGCCGACGAGATCGTTTAAGAATTAACTAAAATGCTACTAACTACAATAAATATATAGTGATAGAAAAAGTGACAATCACAAAGAAGCAATATCTATAACGTCTGCGTTTCTTAGAAATCGGTTACATATTGGTGACTTATTAACAGGTATATAGTTAGACGCCTGCTGATCCACCTGTTTTAATGTATTTTTTTACTCATTTAAGATACCTGCATACTCTGCCTGCATATCAAAATGTTCTTCAATGTGTTTTACCTATTCATCTTAATTGTCCTGATTCTGTTCGTAGCGTCTTATATTTTAATATTATTTAAATGCAAAAGAAAAGCGATTGTCGAAACTGTTTTGCCCAATGGAGAAAAACTTAAACGCGCATTCAAGCAGGCTCCTGGTCCACATCCTTGGCCCATACTTGGCAATTTGGATATAATTGGCCAGTTTGACAATCCCTTCAAAGGATTCGGAACACTAGCAAGTTGTTATGGAGACATTTACTCCTTGACACTTGGACACACTCGCTGCCTTGTGGTAAACAACTTGGATCTGATACGAGAAGTTCTTAATAAGAATGGAAAATTCTTTGGTGGCCGTCCGGATTTCCTACGCTATCATAAACTGTTTGGAGGTGACCGTAATAACTCCCTAGCTCTATGCGAATGGTCACAATTGCAGCAGAAACGACGAAATTTAGCTAGACGTCATTGCTCCCCCCGAGAATCGTCGTCATATTTCTCCAAGATGTCCTTGATTGGATGTGCAGAGGCTGACATATTAATGGACGAGCTGGAGAAAGTTATTTTACCTGGGCAGCCCCTAGATTTGAAGCCCATTTTAAATGCAGCCTGCGCGAATATGTTTAGCCAGTATATGTGCTCAATGCGATTCGAGTATGATGATAAGGAATTCAAGAAAATGGTTTGGTTCTTTGACGAAATCTTTTGGGAAATCAATCAAGGACATCCACTGGATTTTCTGCCTTGGCTGGCACCATTCTACAAACAGCACACAAATCGCATTGCACATTGGTCGACAACAATACGCAAGTTCATTCTGAATCGCGTTCTGGAGCATCGGGAGCTGAACATCGATCCTGAGGAGCCAGACAATGACTTCACCGATGCTTTGCTAAAAAGTTTGATTGAGAACAAAAACATGTGCCGGAACACAATCATCTTTATGCTGGAAGATTTCATCGGTGGCCATTCAGCTGTTGGGAACTTAATAATGCTGGTGCTTGCCTATATAGCCAGAGATCCAGCCATTGGTAGACATATTCAATGCGAAGCCGATCTTGTGTCAAATGAGGGAAAGCGAAGTATTACTTTAGAAGACATGGAACAAATGCCCTACACAATGGCCACAATCTTCGAAGTCCTACGGTACTCATCATCACCCATTGTTCCTCATGTGGCTACTGAGGATTCAGTTATATCTGGATATGGAGTAACGAAGGGCACAATTGTGTTTATAAACAACTACGTACTCAATATGAGCGAAAATAGTTGGAAAAACCCTCAGAATTTTTGTCCAGAAAGATTTTTAGAGGAAACTTCTATAAAGAATACTCAAAAACCATCTACATCCAATGATAAGAGAAAAATGTCTGAAGGCTCTGACTCCGGCATAGAGTTCGAAGAGAATAATCATTTTGTAAGCACTATAGATAATCAAAATAATCTGAAGCGCCCAAAGTTTCAATTGAGAAAAAATCTTCCACATTTTTTACCATTTAGTATAGGGAAACGCACATGTATTGGACAAAATTTAGTTCGAGGATTTGGATTCATATTACTTTCAAATATTTTATTGCGTTACAATATAAGCAGTAAAGACATTTCGAACATAAAAATTAATCCAGCTAGCTTAGCGTTACCCGCAAACTGCTTTCCACTTATATTGACGGCACGGTATAAAATAAAGCCACTACAAATTTAAAATTATTACAATATCGGTCAAATATATATATTTTTATTTTCACCTCTATAATGTAAATCTTAAATAAAAACAATGTATTTCAAATAAATCCTCTTTTGACACAGATCTTCGATTTTGCTGATGATATCGAGTTCGTCATATATCGATATTGTAGCAAAAGGAAGCTAGTTCCTAAGTGGCGATAGTGTGCACATTTGCATCTCAAACCCAAACAACTCAAGTTTGTTTACTAAAGAAACCCGCGAAATTATCGAGACTATAAGTAAATGGCACAGAACTCTAAAAATGTTGAGCTTAAACTCCAAGACGTTGACGTCTTAACTACAGGAATCGTTGCGGAGTTTGTAATTAACATACTCGACTTCCTTTTATTCCATCGTAGTCAAATTCCGTTCGTGTATAAAACATACAAATATTATGTGAACAAATGGGATGATGATGCTCAAAATGAAAATAAACAGGAATCGTTTAAGCACTATCAACTACAAAAACAACGATCCTTGGCTAAGCAGACCAAGGATGCCATCAGCAATATGCGAGAAGTAAATATAAACAACGCGTAAATGAATATATTTCAATTAAAATTTTTTCTCAGCTAATACGACGAACGTTCAGGAGCAACAATACCGTCAAAAGTTTGCGATTTCTATTTGGAAGTAATAGATTTATGCCATCAGAGTCGTACACAATACACATACCTCACGCATCCATATCAAAATACCACGGTGACCTGCACTCGATGCCAGATGGGCCTATGAATCAAACGCTTCTGCAGCTGCTCACATGCGAGGAGCTCTACACGTTGTGGTCAACAGAGCTGAAGACTACGAATGTGTTTCTGGAACTGGAACTATTTACAAATGAGCAAGATCAACAGGTGGAGACTTGGAAACTGTTTCCTAAGGATGTTGTCAGTCAGTTGCCCCGAAGTTGTAAAAATGTTCATTTGCATTTGTTGCATGAGACGGACAAATCTGAGTTGCAATGCTGCAAGGAATTGACTATTTATGAAGATATCGCCATTTTGAATTTAAATTCAACAGATGCCAAGGTCGAAGAGTTCATTAAAGAGACAGAAGAAAGGACTGGGTGGTGGCAAGCCGATGTAATAGTTCGTGGATTTAAGGCACCAAAATTCGACTTGTGGTCATGCTAATAATTTTTAAATATAAATTTACCATATTGTGCCAATAGCTAGAAATACAACTAAGCATATATTCTTTATACTTTGAAAAGCTTTTAAATTCCAGTCGAATCCTTGAGAGAGCTTGAGCTAATGGTAAAGGAATAAAATATAAAAATTTTAAATCATTTTAAAAACTCCGAAATGAACCACTGACTTGTTGATGCGACCGCGATATCTGTAGCTCGATAGCAGCGGTGTAATTGGACAATCGGTTATCGAACCAAACGAGCATAACAGTTCAGCCCTGACGCTTGCATTTGTATTTGATTCGCGTCCCGTTTACATATAATTTAAAGGTTTGGAAACGATTCAGAAGCAAGAGTCTAGTCATTCGTCGTAGTCACGCTGTTGGTTGTGTCGTCGTCGTCGTCGTTGTTGTCGCTGCAGTATGTCTGAGAAACCGACTGTTTTAATTTTGGGCGGTAAGTGCAAGTGGGGAAGTGCAATCAGAGCGATAACTGCGACTTATCTTGTTTGTATCTGCAGGCTGCGGCTTCATTGGACGCAACTTGGTGACTTACTTGCTGAAGAATGATCTGACGCAGGAAATACGAATTGTTGATAAGACGCCGCCACAAATGGCTTGGCTGAATGAACAGCAAACTAAGGCCTTCGCTCATGATAAAGTCGAGTTTTTCAGCGCGAATTTAATTAATGCCGGTATGTAATAATGCAACCCACTCACGCATACGCATACACACCACGCTCACGCACACACAGACTAAAACAGGTTTTGATTTGATTTGATTTGATTTTTGTTGTTGCTTGGGGTCCTTTGTGTATTGCAGCCTCATGCAAATTGGCATTCGCACCACACCCAACAACGAATCGAGGCTGGGATTTGGTCATCAACTGTGCAGCCGAGACGCGTGCGAACCAAGATGATGCCGTCTATAAGGAGGGCATCTACAAGCTGAGCATGAACTGTGCCAATGAGGCAGCCAACCAGCAGGTGAAACGCTTTGTGGAGCTCAGCTCGGGCTGTGTGAACAGCAGCGAGAAGACGCCGCTGAAAGAAGACTGCAAGCTAGAGCCCTGGACGGGCGTGGCCAAACAAAAGCTTAAAGTCGAAAAGGAGTTGGCACAGATTAATAACCTTAGCTATACGATTGTGCGGCTGCCAATTGTTTATGGCATTGGTGATAAGCGCTACTTAAGTAAGTCAACATCGTCGTCAGCAATCGCAATCGTAATCACAATCACAATGTGTTTTGTATATTTGTACAAATAACAAATATTATAACTACTCCACAGTGCCACGCATCATAATAGCAGCCATATACAAATTTCTGGGCGAAACAATGAAACTGTTGTGGAACGATGCGATGCGTCTCAACACGGTGCATGTGAACGATGTGTGTGCTGCGATTTGGCAATTAGCTCAGAGTCCAAAAACGGCTGGACAAGTCTACAACATTGTGGATGACTCAGCGTCTACGCAGGGCAGCATCAGCGAGTTGCTAGTAGATATTTTTGAAATCAATGTTGAATACTTTGGCATTGTTATGTCCAATTTGACCAAGGTATGTCATCAGTTTTGCTCAATGATTCATCGTATATTTAATCACTAAATATTCATTGCTCTAGCTGTATCCAAGCGACACGGTGGGTGAAATCAATGATAAGCACATGGCGCCCTGGGCAGATATTTGTCAACACAATGGCATTGATAATACACCGCTGACACCCTACTTGGATGAGGAGCAACTGCATCATAAGCACCTCAATCTGGACAATACGAAACTAAAAGACTTTGGCTATGTGCTGCAGCACCCAAAGGTGACGCGCGCCCTGCTTATGGAAATGATTGATGATTATGTGAAACAGCAGCTCTTCCCCAAATCTTTGGCCATTTAAATTGAAGCAATGAACTCATTTTGGATCAAGCACCAAGTTAATACGCACAGAACAATCTTTTAGTAGTTAAGTTGAAAGTTTTCTACTATATATACGACCACAAACTATCTTCCACAATTTATGCCAGGTTTTTTGGCGTGTAATTTGTTTTGTAGCGTTCGCAAAAACGATTATGAAAAGTGTACTTATAGTATTATGTATAACTCCCAATCTTTTTTGATATATATATATATATATATATATATATATATATATATATATATATATATATATATATATATATATATATATATATATATATATATATATATATATATATATATATATATATATATATATCTAAACATATCGTAGTATTCCCATACATTCCAATCAATTATAAAATGTATACCTAATGGAAAGACTAAAATTGATATTGTGATTAATTTAGTGGCCAACGACAATTGTCAATTTTAATTAAATCTAAATGCAAAGAGAAAACGCAAATGATTTAATGTTTGTTTTGTTTAGTTTATGTGTATATTTGATTACTTTAAAAGTTGCGGCAACGGAGCGTTTCGTACGTTACGAGACATAATTGAAAAATGCAATTGCTTCACTTTAACGCTCATTAAACTTAAAAACTTACAGAAAATCAACAATAATCATTGTAAAAGCAAGCTCGCTTTTCTTTTTGTTGTTTGTTTAGCTTAATGTAAAACACAATATGAAGTTAAAAAGTTGAACAAATTCAGCTTCAGCTAGTCCTTTGTCGATCATTATAAATTAATTTTCATTTGTGACTTTCTAAAAACGGAGGTGCGCTGATGCGATGCCATATGCTTAATGATTTCTGGCTTGCTGAGTTCGGTTGATTAATAAACTAGTTAAGTTGTAGCTGCGAAGCTTAGAAGGCCAGACCGGCGTCACGGTATGTGGTGAAGATCTTCTCAATGGAGTTGACATAGGCAGCGGTTCTCAGGTCCAGACCCAGATTGTATTTCATGGCCGTCTTCATGATGGCGCGTGCGGAACGCTCCATGGTGTAGTCCAGGCCAGAGTGCACAATATCCTTCTCGGAGGCGCCAGAGATGCGCTTCTGGAACGACTCGGAGGGCGTCACGGGGATGCGACCGCCGACACGGCCAAAGCGACGCTCCAGGGACTCTTGTACGGATTCTATATTATGGCCATTTCACAAGATGAACGAGAGCGAGGGAGAGAGAGAGAGTGGAGAGAGATACAAAAAACAAATAAAGCGATTAATTCAGTATGCCTCATGCTGGATATTTGTGACGTTAGCAGCAGCCGCCAAGGTGTTAACTAGACAGATTAGGTTAGAGCACTGATGGAGGAACAGTTAGAGCACAGACAAGATGTGTATGTGTATAAATATGTATGTAAATGGATGGGGAGCTGGCAAGAGATGTCCGGGTGTGATCTAAACAGATCCTCAAGATCTGTGTCAATGCATTGATGGTGCGGATAATGCTGACAAAAGGAACATAACATTCAAAAAAATAAAGGAAAAATCCAAAAGCTACAAAACAAAAACTACAAAGACAAATATATATGTATATGTACATATATCTGTGTAATAGAGCATACAGAAAAGTTTTCTAAATTATACAGGGTAACAAGAATTAATGTAGGCGGTTCTGGGCGTGTGTCTGTGTATGCGAGTGTGTGTGTGTGTAGGTGTATACATCATGAGTAACAGTAAAAGGCATTTGTTTTGTTTTTTTATGGGGGGTTCAGGAGGATAATAGAAAAAGAAGAATTAATAATAAGAATGTACCGTCGTTAATAATTCTTTCAATTGACTGTTGGACTGAGTCTACATTGGTGATAGAGAAACAGAAAAAAAGAAGAAATAGAATAAACAACGAATTACTAAGATGGCATTATAATTAAAGTACGGTCATAATAGTTGGAGATACGAATATTGATTGAGAATTGAGCACTAAAATGAATTGAGATATTCAATTTGGTGATTTGTGTCTTTCGATAGAAACCAAACGGGAACAGCAAGTGCTTCAGAGTCAAGCCGAGCCGAGCAGTTGCTTTTCTACATGGTTTGGCTGGGACAACTAGCCCGAGTTAATAGATATAAAATATAACAAATAATAATAGAATTTTAGAAAACCATATACCCCTAAATGAATTTTAAATGAAATGGCATGATTAAACGTACAAGCCTATGATATATTCTTATATGTAAGATAGATAGATGGATAGATAAATAAGATAAATAGCAATATAGGTAGATAGTGTGCGCAGAAACTGCAGATGGTGCGCCTAAGCCTATATAGTTAAAGACCCTAACAACTTACCGAGCAGATGATAGTTGGATTCGCGCTCATATTTGAAGGTCAGGCGACCGTATGAGACATGGTTCAGGTTCTTGAGCCATTCGAAGAAGGAGACGGTGACACCGCCGGCATTGATGTACAGATCGGGGATGACCAAAATGTTGCGATCAATGAGTATTTTGTCGGCAGCGGGTGTGGTGGGTCCGTTGGCAGCCTCGGCAATGATCTGTGTGCGGAAAAGTGAAACACTTAATAAAGGAAAAGTACTGGGAAAGCATCATGAACAAGACTGTAAGCTGCGAGAATTGACATGGATCCATTTGATTATATTACAATCAGTAAAGACTTTTGAGAGTGGAAGTTTCTCTGCTTCAAATCAAACGGAGTCGAGCCCGCATCAATCATTTGCCTACAGCCTTGCTCGTATCTTTTTGATACGCACTTTGCATTGAAGTCTGCCCGCATTCTCGCTGTTGATGACCTTCTCGACGGCCGCTGGAATGAAGATGTCGCACTGCTCGTACATCAGGTTCTCGCCCTCGTACGGCTTGGCATGGGGATAGCCGACGACGGTGCCGTGCTCGTTCTTGTAGTCCTCCAGCAGCTTGGGATCAATGCCCTCTGGGTTGTACAGTGTGCCGTCGTGCTCAATCACACCGATGCAGGTGGCGCCAGCGCGCGTCAGATAGCGGGTGGTGTGCAGGCCCACGTTACCGAAGCCCTGCACAATGAAGGTCTTGCCGCCCCAGCCGGGCGTGGTGCCTGCGCGAACACAACATGGTTAGAGGAAAGTCTTCCAATCAATGGCAATGGCAGTGTGACTTACCAATCATGCTCATGTAGTTGGCCTCGTTGATGAAGTTCTCCAGGCCGTGGAAGACGCCGCGACCGGTGGCCGAGACGCGTCCGTGAATGCCGCCCTGGTTGATGGGCTTGCCAGTGACACAGGCATGGGCATTGATGTCCAAGTGGCCGATGGTCTTGGCATAGGTATCGGCAATCCAGGACATCTCACGCTCGCCAGTGCCCATATCGGGGGCGGGCACATCGACGCCGGGGCCAATGAAGCCCTTCTTGGCCAGCTCAAGGGTGAAGCGACGCGTGATCTTCTCCAGCTCATGCTCGGAGTACTCCTTGGGGTTGATCTTCAGGCCGGCCTTGGCACCGCCGAAAGGCACATCGACGCAGGCACACTTGAAGGTCATCAGCGCGGACAGGGCTTTGACCTCATCGCGTGACACATCCAACGAGAAGCGAATGCCTGCAACAAAACGAATTGCATAAGCATTACGTATACGACAGGTGTTGTGCCTGGGCACCCAATGAAGCCTTGAAAGCAATTTCTATACTAAGCAAAGTATTCTTTGTATATGTATATGTATATATATAGAAAAGTACATTCCTTCTGAGCAGCTTTGCATTTGTCTTGTTTATATTATGTTGGCCTAAATCCAATTACAAAGCGCTAAGAATAGACTAAGAAAAACATATGCGATATTTCGTTTCTTTTTCTGTACCTATTTGAAAGCAAAAGTTGATTTCTGAGAGACAATTTGTCTTCGCATTTCCCTGCTCACGTGCAACTGGGCCATAATCGCATTTGGTTGCTGCATTTTAGCCAAGGCGCAGTACTTGAAGGCGAACTGGGTCCGCTGAGCAAGTATTTTCATTTGTTGCTTATCTTGTTTGTCACATTTATCTTTAGATATCTTAAAAAAAAAGTTCTTCACGATTAGATAAGCAACTTCCTTATGCTACAAGTGGCGTGCGTTTCAAATATATTTTGTTGCTCAATTTTACGATATAATCTATAAAATATGAATGACCCTGTACAAAGTTTAATAATTTTTATCTATAGACATATACATTTGTATGTAGGTGCCTATGTACATGCAACATACACACATATGTATGTGTATAAGTATTTTGTATATATAATAGCATACTAGCATATTCAAAATAATCATCAATCAGTTTTCCTTTTTTGTCAATAGACAAGCCCCCTAAAAAAAAGACAAGCAAAAAATAAACAAATCATTTTTTGCTCATTAAATGCGGTTGCCAAGCGTCCAATTTGATTTCTTGGCCATGAATCCGTTTGAACTTTGGCATTCCAGCAAAGCAGATTTCGGCATTTGAAGAATCTTATCAGCTGCACACACACACACGCATGCATGCATGTATTGGTGCGCTGCTTACGCTGCCAAGCAGTGCAGCTTCTTCAAGTAACGGCGCTGGACAGCAGCGTAAACAAACAAAAACTTGACGAACAAAATTCTGCAAAGCAATAAAAAAAAATCAGAAACAACAATAAAAAGCTCAATGCGCTGTTGCCTGTTTTCTTTGCTATTTCTCATCCATTGCCCTTTCTCTTTCTTTCATTCCACAATTTGTGCGCATAACAACAGCGCAAAAATACATTTTTTTTTTTCGTATACTCAAAAAACAAAACTTCAGCTCTATTTATTCTTGCGTAGCCGTTGTGGGCCTTGCAAGATACGTTAATAATAACCGGCTTTATCTCTACACTGAGGAAAAACAAGACGCTTGTTTACTTGTTTTCGGCAAATATTTTCATTAAAAAAAAAAAAGGAGAAAACATACAACAACAAATATCGAACGCGTGATTCCTATTTTATGTTTTTTTCATAGTTCTACGTTCTACCACACACGTATCGCAGCAATCTATTTATGCATAGAGCTTGCCAATCTAGAAGATACAGTGAATTCTATATATATATATATATTTGCCCATAGCTGTGTGTGTATGTATGTGTATATACTATATAGGTTATACAATCGCGCGCGATAAGTTCTTTTGCTTTTTTGGGGGCTCGATCGTATGGGGCTTACATATTATATATGCTGCCACGTCTATGAGTAGTACGTCTATGAGTTTGTGTGTGTGTTTGTGTGCCATTGGCAACAGCAATCGCAAATTCATAGACAAAACCGGTTGGACTCGCTGGGGGTCCGAGCACATCAGCTGACTGAGCCATATGATATATACATGTTGGATTTTAGCGTAGGCTGACGAAATCTTAAGTTATATATATGATAAGATATAGTCGAATCCAGATAGTACAGGAAATGGCCTGAGAGCTATGTACGTATGTACCTACTTACATACAAACACGTCGTGAACTGCCAAAAATAATTGTAAACACCTAACACTAATGCATTCTGGGCAACACAATTGAAGCATTTGAACAAGTGAACAAATACATGTACAGCTCGTATGATGGAGGTGGAACTGGTAATATCGAGAGTTTATCTGAAATATTTGCCACTTGAGTAAGAAACATGTAAGCAAACAAATGAACAACAAGGTAGGTTTTCACACAACAGTTAAATATTGACACAACTTATTTGAATACAAATTGCGAATGGTAGCCTTATAGATTAGAAATGTTGTAAACAAATCGTATATACATATGTATGTATGTAGATATATCAAGTACAGTCGACTCGGGGAAAACAAAAAACTAAACAAACTTACATATTTGAATTTTTAATAAATTAAGTTGAATTTTTTTAATATATAGAATTTGAATAAATTTGTATAATATATATTTTCTAGTATTTTTTCGTATTTTTTATTAACACTAGCATTTTGAAAATATATATTTTCCATAATATTTTTCATAAAACATTTAAAATGTTTATTTATATGTTTTCAAGAATGTTTTTCAATTTTATTTATTACCTTGTTTATAACATAAATGTTAGTATTTTACTTTTGTAAACAACTTTCTCTCTCTCTCTCTCTCTTTTTCTCACACACATACAATCTTTACTTAACGAGCCTCTACTGTACATAAGGCGTGTATTGATAACACGTATATTATTACATTGCTTAGATTATCAGCGGAAACATCATTTGATTTCCAAGTAAATTTCGATAATTGAAGGCAAACACACAATGTACTCAAACTGGGGAAATATGTACTACGAGTATATGCTTTATGCTTTAGCCCATGCATATTTCAGCTGCTATCAGTCTCATTTACTTGTCAATCCATTACAAATACCATATGTGTACATATATCATTTACATGTATGGATCGGCTTATACATTCACATATAGCAAATAAAATGAATAAAATTGTCGGACAGTTCAACGACATAGAAAGCTGTAAGTATATAAAGACAGCCCAAAGCACCCGATTCACTTGCTGCACAGTGTGTCTAGACTCTAGAGTGTGAAACATGTGACTCATGCTATTCGCACAACGTGCGCATCACGTGAAGCGCACAAGAAATTAAAATTAAATTTGCTGATTGAGGGAGATACAGTATTTTTTTTTTTTTTTTTTTTTTGCACACCCAATGCTGCGCGTCGAAAACCGGTTTTTGTGTTTTCGGCTTTTTATACTCTTTTATTTTATTGTCTTGCGAAGGGTACTTTCAATTTCTTATTAGGCATGTAACAGATAAGGGAAGTGTGGAAAAAAAACTAAATAAAAATATAGCTTGCGATCAACCCTAAAAAGGGAAACAGAGAACGAAAGTTCATTTAGAATCAGCTGATATATGTATAAGAATTTAACTTATGAAATTGTTGATTAATATTTATTATTATTAGAGGAATTCCGAGCTAAATAATAATTCTACTACTGAAAATTCTACAGTTAATAAAAGAAAGAGCTGATACTATACTAGAATATTATATTATATATGTTTTTATTATATCATGTATTCGCTAGAAATCGTTAGGAATTTCATTTAAGCCTTATGAGAGTATTTAAAAATTGTGTTTTTTTCTCATTTAACTACACTCTCTTGTTCTCCTTCTTTTATTTTATGATTAGTTTTTGACGTCAAAGCGTTCAGAGAATAAACTGCAAAATGTATTTTGCCGAATTCGAGCCGAGCTATGAAGTCATTTTGTGTCAATAAATTACAATCATACACACAGACAGAGAGACAGACACACACACAGAGACGTGCGCTTACTGTACTGAATGCAATTAACATTAATTAGAGTAATGAAACTTGAACCTATTTCAAGTGCCCACTAAAAGGCCGCACAAATGCCGCTAAACAGTTTAGCACCCATATCGAGTACATTCAAATAGTATAAATATAAATATTTAGTCTATATGCTTATAATTTTAGTAGCCGTTAGAAAAATATCGAAATATCAAAATATTTAAAGGCATAATTAACAAGCTCGTGTGGTTGGCAACAGCAAGAGCAAGTCACACTTGTTTACAACCAGTTTCAATGATGATATGAAATCGGCAATAAAATCATAAAGTTGTACATTTATTCGTCGATTTATGCTCCGTGTGCCTCCCGAGGGCGAAACCTCCTATCAATAGCAATAGGCAAAAGCAAAATAACGGCCACAATTATATACTATGATACGACACAAATTTATATACATATGTATTTTTTGTTATTTTCTAGTCTACTTTTCAGTTTGTTTTTTTTTCTTTTTTTTTTTTTGCCTAGCTAAGGTCCGATAAGAACCGTGTGTACAATTTTTAAAACGCTAAAAATATAATTAAAATGTTTCAAATAATATGAATGATATCCCAATAAACTAACTAACTGATGACGTCATTTATTAGTATATTCATTATTCACTCTATAACAGTAAATAGAAAAGGGGGCGGGGCCACGTGCTTGACAACAAAAATTGTTTTTTTTTTCTTTTGAGCCTATTAACACATGTTTGTCACACTGTGCACTATTCGCTGTACTGTTCTTCTTCCAATTGGAAAAAAGAAAAACAAAACAAAATACAAAGCAAAGGAATAAATAGCGTTATTAAAAATAGAATACAGACAAAGCGCAAAATGACAAAAACAACAAATTATTGAAATTTTGTTTTTGCTAAGGCGTTAGGTGAATCGAAATTGGTGTTAATTCGCACGATACATTCGTCTTTTGGTGGGCGTGCCAGGCGGATGGGGGCGTGTGAACTACACTTGAAGGGTTTGGAAATCAATTGGCGGCACGTGGAATACCCTACCAGCTGCTTATGCAACTGGACCAACGGTACAGAAAATACAGACGCAATACCACGGGAACAGCGTCAATGTAAACAAAACGTGGAGAGTGCGCGAGAGCGAGAGAGAAGATGCCCAATGGGGACACACAGTTAGTAAGCGGACCGACACACGAGTGCGCTGGTTACATAATGCCAACGGCAGGAAAGAACTGCATCAGATGTAGAGAAAAATCGATTTTGCCAACAGTTGGCAAGATGTTTCCCACACGCCGAGAGTACGAAACAAAATCCAAAACAAATATGCCGGCAAAAGGTAAACGCAGACAGAATATGGAAAGAGACACGACGAGAGGAGAGCAAAAGAGACGCAAAAGGAAACCCGAAATGCGTATCGAAAAATGTTTGTTATATTCGTTTGTGTTTGGCTTGGTGCGGAATGGTGTGGTGGGTCTTACCTCCTTTTGTGGGAATCCTGTGTGTGCTGTGCTGTGCACGATAGCCGGTAATCATCTCGTAGTTGCCCGCATCGCGACGCAGTGGGAATGCAATCTCGATGATGTGATCGCAGGGTTGCATAAGCATGAGAATACCCTTCACCTTCTGCTTTTTCTCATCCAAAGACAGCTTGCCCTTCATGTCATCGATCAGGCGATCCTCTGATATTTGGCAACCGCGATGGAAGAAGTACTCAACCATGTCAAAGAAACGGGGATCCTTGGCAGTTGGCACGTCCTTTAGACGATCGGGAATTTGGTAGTTGCGCGTCTGAAGCACAGCAGTGGGCAATGCCTTCGCCAAGGCGGTCAGCTCATGCTGACGCATGGCTCCCTGTCGGGCCAAACTCTTCAGGTGATACATGACTTATATACGATATGCGACGCACACACAAATTTCTAATATTCTATATTGGTACCGCTCCTTAGCTGCTGCTGCTGCTGCTGCTGGCTAACAATCAACCGCTCGCTTTTCGACGCCGCTCCAAACTGAGTACATTGCGGCGCGCTCCAAGCCTTGAAAGCTTTCTCATTGAAAATTTCTCACCAGAATCATGGTGAATTTTGCGTTTATCAAACCGCGCATAATAGCGATGGGGAAAATACCAAATTCAAAGTATCGATAATTGCAATAGCTTTCAAAAAACATATTCAATGAAATAGAAATAAATAAGTAAATTATGGCAGTCATATGCATTTATTTTTAAAGGCCCATAACGAATAAACTGATCGTTCAGTGTTTCGACTTCTCACCACTAAATATCGATTGCGCGATTAACTATCGTATAATTTACAGCTGTATTGCTTCACCATAGGTGGCAGCCCTTTATACGATATTCAGAAATTTGTTTTGAGAATTTAATTTGCAGTTCTTTGATTGCTAAGAAAGTTTAACAAACATCTGTACTAAATTAATTAAGTTCTTAACAATTTAAACATGCTCCGCAAATTCGGAATACAAGTGGGCCAGCATATTGGCCAACATTTACGTTCGGCGCCTCGCCGCATGTTTAGCTCAACAAAAGCATTGTACAAAGGTAGTTGAAACCAACGTGACATAATGTTTACAAAGTAAATTAAATAAACTAATGATTTTTCAGAGACCCCAACTAACGCCGAAAAGGAACCGGAACAGCCCCCAAGCATAATTATCGAGAAGGATAAAAATATAACTTTAATCGGCATAAATCGTCCACAGCAACGCAATGCCATTGACTCGACAACCGCCTCGAAGCTTTGTGAGGCCTTCTCCGCCTTCGAGGCGGACGATACATCGCCGGTGGCGGTCCTCTATGGTGTGGGTGGATCGTTCTGCTCGGGATTTGATATACTTGAGATCAGCACTGACGAGAAGGAGGAGATAAGCGTTGATATTCTGATGCGCCCTGAGGGATCTGTGGGACCCACTCGTCGCCACATTAAAAAGCCGGTCATTTGCGGCATCAATGGCTATTGCATAGCCAATGGCCTGGAGCTGGCGCTCATGTGCGATTTGCGCGTCATGGAGGAGTCCGCTGTGCTGGGCTTCTTCAATAGGCGCTTTGGTGTACCCATGCTTGATGGTGGCACTGTGCGTCTGCCCGCCATGATTGGACTGTCACGCGCGCTGGATTTGATACTCACTGGACGACCAGTGGGCTCACAGGAGGCGCACGATATCGGTCTAGTGAACCGCATTGTGCCCACCGGCACAGCGTTGGGCCATGCCCTAGAGCTGGCCGCGTGCTTGTCCAAATTTCCGCAGCGCGCACTCAATCATGATCGCAACTCCGTCTACTCGGCCTCGTTTGAGACATCAACGTTCCACCAGGCGGTGCAGAACGAGGTCATGTATACGTCTCGCGAGATCATCGAAGACATGCAGAACGGCATCAAGTGGTTCAATAACAGTGAGTGGATTCTCGGTTGACTGAAACCAGCTATAATATACTAAATATATTATTTCGTTTCATATCAGCGTTCAAGGCAGATACCACACACTCGTGGCTAAAGCGTGATCGTTCCATGGCTGATTGGGATGACGAAGATGTGGCCATGGCAGCTGCTCAGAAAGAGGTCAAGAAACAGCAGGAAGAGGCAGCCATTGTTGAGGCTGAGAAACAGAAGCAGGCGGAGAAGACCAAAAGCAAATCTAAGAAAGCAGCCGAACCAAAACCTGTTGAAAAATCGAAAAAGGACAGCAGTGACAATAGCGAACCTGATTCAACTGAAAAGCCCAAAGATAAATAAGAGAAGACTCAGTATATATGTGAGACACGCTAAAATATGTACATACTCTTCATTCTTACACGCAGTTCAGAACTGAATAACTTTGAATTTGTTAACTTATTTAAATACACCAACACAAGAGAACAATTAATTGGTTTATGTTAAACTGTTTATAAGACGCAAAAACTTATCTTGGGTTGATACTCTACTTAGATAATAGAATCCATAAAACTAAGATCAAATGTAATTTTAGTTTGACAAAACTATTTTAAAGGCCAATGCCGGGTATTTTTTTAAACTATCAACAGCCCTCACATGTAGATGGCGCTTTGAGCATAAGTTTAAAATGATTTTAATTAAGAGATAACCTGGCTGTCCCTAATTTCAATGAAGTCATTTATGATTCACAACTGGCGTCCAGACGTAGCAAATCATGTACTTTGGCCAACACGCGACTTAGTTGCCAACGAGAGTGTTTGACCACAGTTCAATGGGAGAAGATGAAATAGCAAAGATTGCATTAATTCCATTAAGTCTCATTAGTTGCGCTCGTTAGAGAGATTAATTTCTAATCAGAATTTCTTTATGAAAGGCATCTTACGATTTTTGAATTCAGTATAAATACGGCAAGCAGTCGATGTTCCCCTTTCAAACCAATTCAGATAATTTGCAAAGCTTAAACTAAGCGAATATCGTGGTAAAGAAGAACGCCAAAGAGGAAAGACGATCCCATTCGTTTAACTTGTCCGATCGTGGACACAGTGAGAAATCAACTCTTCCCGGCGCAGGTCGATACGGCTTTCCCGCTTTCAACAGTTCCTCAATTAAACAGAAGTACCTAAAGCATTTGGTGAGTATTTCAACTGCGAAAGTGACTTAGAATATTGATATTGAATTAAAATTGAGTTATAATCATATATGTATACTAGATACGAGTATTTAATAAAAAAATCAAAGTGCAGTTTATTATGAACCATTAAATATTCAAAATGTGCTCCTCTCAGAACTATAAGTTAAATATGTTACGTGCGAAAAATGCTGTCTCAGATTTTAAAGACTTTTAGATTATAGATTTACTACAAAAATAATAATAAATATAATTTGCTCGGTTTAACTTGCATAAAAATTGGCGATAATGAAAATTTTAAAATACATATATAATTTTCACAATTGTGAAATTTGTTCTGCAAGTCAAATACTTACACCATATCATATTACTTATGAACTCAGCAAATAGGTAAGCTAACCCAGACAAATTAACTTTTCCAAGATAATAAATTTTTTGACGAGTCATACTTCTGCCATATAATAGTTTTTCTGAACTCAATATAGAATAGGTGATATATACCGCATTCCAAATTTCAAAGATCTACAAACTGTTATAGCTAATTTATTAGAGGTATATGTGTTTGTGTCACGTATAAATATCAGAAGTTAACGATCTTTAAACTAATCACTACGTTACCTTGTCTAGACTTGCATAATTACTGAGATCAATATGGTTTAATTATAGACTTATTCTCTTGACATAAAGAACTATAAGAATAGTTTAATTTACGTATGAAGCCAAAGTTACTAGCTCCAGCTTACATCTCTGATGAGAACAAACAGACTATTCGAAATTAAGTTCAAATATTTCTAATATATATCTGTTTTATTCTCTCCAGCTTTACCTTAAAGAATGCCACCAAATGCTGTGAGTAGCCCGGCCAATGGCCTGGCAGTTAACTCGGAGTTGGGGCCAGTGCTGAGCAATTCCAAAGCTGGAGCCTCCAAGCAGACGGGCGTGCTCTTCGAAGACGATGCGGAGACCAACGATGGCGCCCTGGACGTGAATGTTATAGAGCTGAAGATGGCCGAGAAACGCAAATTGAAATGGGTTTGGCGCAACATAATACTCTTTGCCTACTTGCACATGGCTGCGCTCTACGGCGGCTATTTACTCTTGACCCAAGCCAAATGGCAAACAATTGTGTTCTGTAAGCTGCACAGAGATGCTCCGCCATCTGTCCTTGATTTCATCAACTTTTGTCTCTTCAGCCGTTTTCCTGTACGTTGCGGGCATGTTGGGCATCACGGGCGGCGCTCATCGCCTCTGGGCGCATCGTGCCTACAAGGCCAAGTGGCCGCTGCGCCTGATCCTGATCACCTTCAATACGATCGCCTTCCAGGATGCCGCCTACCATTGGGCGCGCGATCATCGCGTGCATCACAAGTTCTCCGAGACGGATGCCGATCCACACAATGCCACCCGTGGCTTCTTCTTCTCGCACGTCGGCTGGCTTCTGTGCAAGAAGCATCCCGATGTGGTGGCCAAGGGCAAGAGCTTGGACCTGACCGATCTGCGCGCCGATCGCATACTCATGTTCCAGCTCAAGTGAGTAGCTAGAGCTAAGCTCTATGTAGAGAGGTAGTCCAACTATAAACTCTGATCTCTCCACTTGACAGGCACTACTTTGTTCTCATGCCGCTGGCCTGCTTCATATTGCCAACGGTCATACCCATGATGTGCTGGAACGAATCGCTCCTGTGCTCCTGGTTCGTGTCCACCATGTTCCGCTGGTGCTTCCAGCTGAACATGACCTGGCTGGTCAATAGCGCAGCTCACAAATTCGGCGGACGTCCTTACGACAAGTATGTATAGCTTCTATAATGATCACAATACACATTTATGATACAAATATGATTTTCATATAGGAACATTAATCCGTCGCAGAGTCCGTATGTCTCGGCCTTTACCTTCGGCGAGGGCTGGCACAACTATCATCATGTGTTCCCCTGGGACTACAAGACCGCCGAATGGGGCAACTACTCGCTGAACATGACCACAGCGTTCATAGATCTATTCGCGAAAATTGGATGGGCCTACGACCTGAAGTCAGTGGCCCCGGAGACGGTGGAGCGACGAGTGCGCCGCACTGGTGATGGATCCCATGAGCTATGGGGCTGGGGCGATAAGGATATGACCGCAGAGGACGAGCAGCGTGTTCTCTTTGTGGACACAAAAACGCAATAAGAGCTTAGTTGATATAAATACTTTAATTTTAGTACAATATAGTTAAACCTTTCCTTAGCGGGTTGTATTTTCTAGAGTAACAAAAATATATACAATATAATTAACAATGGTATCGCAATTGATCGGTTTTATTGCTGCGCTAATCTCTTGATTTGCTTGCGTCTAGACGACTGTAGTTT
Organism: Drosophila arizonae; assembly: GCF_054131065.1. Lineage (NCBI taxonomy): Eukaryota > Metazoa > Arthropoda > Insecta > Diptera > Drosophilidae > Drosophila > Drosophila arizonae. The sequence continues at coordinate 10,135,319 of NC_142922.1, forward strand.
GCAGGTGTCACTCAGGTGTTGATAAGCGTTATCTTGAAACAATGTTTTTGGGATTAACGCTGATCTCTGGATGCCCTATGGTAATATGGGACCGTGTTCCCTTTCGTAATTCTTCACCTTGACGTCTAGAATATGTAGCACAACCTCAGACAGCGCCCTTGGCGGCACACCTGCCTCTAGCAGCTCTACACAAATATCCAGTGCTTCGGCCGAGAGCCGCGAGTTGACCAGCTCCGACATGCCGTGCACTGCAATGCGTAGAGTTGGATTAGCGTTAAAGAAGCAGCCAATTGGTTTGTGCTCATCATTGTCGATTTGATTAAAGTCTATGTGGTCTTGCGCATCATTTTTATCCACGTTTGTTTCTTCATTGAACTCGTTGTTAGACGTTCTTGCACTATTTTTGCTCTCATTTGAGAGATCTGCTGAGGCCGTGTCTACAGTGTGTTCCTTCAAAGATATTATTTGTCATTCTGATTTACAGATATAGCGCGACTATATACCTGATTATTAACCTCATCCCGCTCCTCGACTGCCCCTTTTAAGGCTTGATTTAGATCATTTGCTGTATTTTCGTCTTCTACGATTTGTTTTGACATGTTGTTGGTCTTCAATTTAAATACAAATTGCGATGGACCAAGTGCTGGCTATCGATTAAAATTATGGAATATCCTGTCGATAACAATGCCAGTAAATAAATTTCCTTGACAGTTTACACTATGCCTGTTTGTATTTTGCCAAAAAATTAAAAAGTGTATTAAATTTAAAATTGCATAATAATGCTAGAAATAAAACAATGCATATATTCAAATAATGCAAATACAAATTTAAAAATATTATATTTGACAACGATTTTTGTATCCAACTTTTACATAACATCGATATAATGTCTGTTGTGAGCTCGATATTTATTTTTCGAGAAGCCAAGAACTTCTCCTCCCTAGAAACTTTTTTTTGCACACATCAGTATAATTTTGGATTTAAACAACTAAATTGGTTAATAATTGTACAAGTAAGTTGCAAAACTATATACATATCAATTTGGGTTGACCTTGCTGACAACTAAAAACAATCCATATATTGTCAAAATATATATATGTATATCAACAGAGCCAAATGCGCATTTCGCACGTTGCAAAAAAAAAAAAAAAAAAAACAAGAATTTATTTCTTAACAGATTAGAATTGTGTACTTAAACAATATTTTGTTGCGCAGCACACAGTCTCCGAGTGACATGACGTTGCATGCAATGACGCAAGGTTCATTCTATGTAGATAAGGACTTCATTTCCACTCGGAAATTGTTTGAAATCACGCGTTTTCCTTTGAACTATTACACGTTCACATATTCTACCCTATTGAAAATTATTGAAATGGGTATGATGTGTTTGCATAGGTGTGTAAAAGTAACCGATAAAATAAAATGTATGCAAATAGTTACAGCTGTGTTCACAAAAATAGCAGTGCTGTAGATGCTAATAGGGAGATTGTGGCTTTAAAATCATGATTTGGACGTTGGATGTTTCTCATATAACGAAGTTAACCCAATCCATATGATTGATGACATTATCTAAATGTCTACATGAAAATCATGAAAAAGCTCATAAAATGGACTTATCAGCAGGACAACGATCCAAAGCATACGAGCCAGCTCGCTAATGATTGGTTTTAATCAGAAAGGTTCGACGTAATGCCAACTCAATCGCCAGATTTGAGCTCCATTGAAAATCTATGGGGATACATTAAGCAAACCGTCGCAAAGAGAAGCCAGCCCAATAAAGCTCAACTTTGGGAAGTTGATCAAGAAGCACGGCGACATATCCCAGTTAAGCGTTGCCAGGACTTGGTGGACTCGACGCCACGCAGAGGCCAAGCCATTATTGCCCGACTAAGTATTAAGTCCGAAGAACCAATAATAGCCTGCATTTAAAGTTTCAAATTTTTATATATTGTAATCACTGCTATTTTTATGAACCTTGCTCAGTTCTGAAAATGGGTATTAAATGATATTAATTTTTTTGTTATATATAAATATGAATTCTAAATTTATAAAAGACTAGCGCAATTATTATATGATTTATCACCTTTGAAGTCAAAGCTCACATAGGGCGCTGCTATTTTCGTGAACACAGTCGAGATTTTATTTCCATACAATAAACGAATTTAAATAGTATCGTTGCGCCAAGGTTTTTTCATATAACTTACCTTATTTATTATAGTATAGACTAGTAGTTTTCTAGGGTTAATTAATTTACGTGAATCTAGTACCGTGCTAAACGGACGCCTAATCGATTAGAATCCGATTCTAATCTAATTGGCTTTAAAGTTCAATTCGAATTTTTCCATGCGCAATTGCATGTTAAACTGAAAGAACTGCATGTAGGCTTGGATATGCATATGCTGTTGCATTAACAGCTGTCGTGAATGCCGTTTACGATCAAGCAACAGATGTTTGTATCGCTTACGATCCAACAACAGCTGGGCGTATCGCTTACATTCTTCGAGCTGTTATTTATACTTTGATTGCTTAAACAATAAGACAATGTGTATTTAAACAATAATGTAAACCAAATGAAACAATAAAATGATTTTCATAGTTTGTTTACGATAGAAACCAAAAAGAGAGAGCGAAAAGATTCCGTTACTTAAAGTCAGAATTGATCTGATTTTGACGATTTTAGAGGGATGATGTGGATGAAATAATGGCACAGCATACAGTGAGCGTAGGAAAGCAAAATAAACAGTGCTAACATTAGACCATATAATATATGTAAATCAGGACTTATGAAGTTAGACTGATATTAATTAGATTTTATTTACATATTACTATTTTCATGAACAGTACAATTTTTTTTTTAAATTTTTTATCAAGCTCCCGTGCGCACATGTTTCTAAGTTAATAAAAGATGTATTGTTGTATATATATAACATTTTTAAAAACATATTGGGCTTATCACTAAATTTCGCTATCTAATATTTAATGGTCAGTCGCACTACTACATAATGCTAATCTTTATGTTTTGTCTCCCTCTGCATATAGAAGTCAAACTATTTGTATAACAATAGATAATCTTAAAACTAGAAAATCAAAACCAGCAGGAGCTTTAGCTAGATTTTTTCATTGCCAAAGAACGACAATTTGATTAAATACCTGTCTTAAGTCAAAGCAGCATATCATAAACCTGAAATAGATTTCATATTGTTTGTTATTACTAAAATATTTAAAGATTAAATTCTGACATTCTTAATATTTTAACAAAATTGGTGTATCAAAATTCGTATTTACTATTTAGGCATGAAAAGTGTGACAAATGCTATCTATAAGGCGTGTTACTTTCACAAGTAGAGTACAAAAACGTACACATTTCTAACATTCATTATCACGTTTAGCCACTTAAATAAGTTATAAATGGCTTTTCATTTTTGAACTTCTATCAAAGTTTAGCATTTGGTAATCTCGTTTCCTTGTTCGATATCCATGCACATATTTTCATACTGAGGGCAGAGTGCACTATTTACTATAAGACTCTCGTGTTGTGTACTTTAGGTAATTGTTTAATTTGCAATGCAGCGGTAACTTTAATTGTAATTGATCTATTGACAATGTCCGTAAGTTGTTTGTGAAGGGCTTAAATTACGTTCCAGAGCCATTTTCATTCATTAACGTACTTTCAATTGATCAAATTTTGCGACATTAGCAAAGTTCTATGAGAAGTGCATACGTGCAAATTCAGTTGATCGTAATCTCCCGAGCTAATCTGTGCTGATGAACGCGTGTGCCTATATGTATGTACATGCATATATATGTTGAAATGTATGTATATATGGTTGACAGTTAGAAGTGCCCAAGCATATCAACATATCAACAACAAATGCTAAGAAGGGGGCAGTAAAAGTTTTGCGTCTCTGCCAACGTCAAAGTTTTGAGAGCGAAAAAAATGGTTTAAATTTCACCGCTCTGCTCAGCTGGCTCTCAGTGTGTGCTGAGACATCAGAGCGTGCGGACGTGTCTCAACGTTGCCCGCTTTGTTACTACTTACCCATACAAATACTCTGTGCAACAATAAAGTGATAAACTCAAGTTTTTATTTTGTATATTCATCAAAAGAAAAACCGCGAAAAGCAAACTTTATTTACTTCGTCAGCAAAACAGGTTAGTACATATGGACATACGTTTATGTTGACGTTTGTCTGTTGCGACAGGATTTGCAAGTGTTTACGTAAACCATTAACTAATACCCAAACGTTCGACTGTAGCCAAGTGACCCAAGAGACAAGCCAAGAGTATACATACAAAATACACTACCAAAAAAAAAAAAAAAAAAAAAAAAAAAAAAAAAAAAAGAAGAAGAAAACCAACAACCAACAAAAATCTTTGAGAGCTTTTTATTGCTATTAAGCGATCTGTTGATCAAGCATGCAAATCATAAAATTTGTATTTTTTTCCAACTCTTAACTTCTGAAGGCTGTACTTTAACGGTCAACGCGTCTATTTACTGAAGGTTAGAGACCTATGCGCAGATACTTTATACAAATCTTGTATAGTTCGCTCGCGGCGTTAGGCTGCTCGACCATGCATTTAGCATATTTAAGCTGACCCTTTCGACTAAAAGATTCATTAATGCTTAAATGAATAATAAATATGTGCTCTTCGTATTCGGAATATATCCATATATTTATATCGATATACATATGGACGAATGTGTACTTAGGTGCTGTAACGCCAATGAAATAAATTTACCTGACTCAAACTAGAACTGAATTAAAACGTAGCTCTTCTATTTGTGTTGTATAATTTTTCGTACGTTGAACTTTAAGTTGAACTTTTTAACCGCTTAATTGAAAAAAGTTGCTGCTATTTATATTGTGCATAGTACGCAGAAAATAATCTATCATAAATCCAATAATGGTAAAATTCTACTGGAAAGCTTTAGTTTTCGCAAATTCAAAAACGCAATTTAGTAGATTAGACGCATCAATAGAGAATGACCGAGACAACCTGATTTTATGCGTTGAGCAGAGCGGAACACGCTTTTGCATCGTGATGCCGGTCGGTGAATCAAGCTCTTATTCGCTCATTTTGCGCGCTCTCACTCTCCCACTGCCATTCGCTCTCTACGTCTGCTTTCGCACTCTCATCTGTGCGCGTTGACGCCAATGGGGCTACGTGCACATCAAATTCAAGTTCAATATCAATGCGGGGTAGGCTTTATCTAATGCTTGTTCCGTCATAATCACAAATTTACAAAAAGCTAAAAAAAACAACAACATTTAACACGCCGATGTTGGCAGCGGGTTGCCGGTTTTGATACATTTTATGTTTCACCACCAGCAACACATGTAAACAGCTGATGGGTTCACGCAACGAGGAAAGAGTCCGAGAGTGCGCTATAGTGGCAAAGCTTTTGTTGGCGATCTGCTCTTTTAGTCATTTTCCAAATATTCTTTTGAATTGAAAGTGTACACACACACACACACAAACATGTTCAATAGTACTGTACAAACAAACCCAACTGAATTGCTTGCTCTTCCCATTATGCTGTCTCTGTCGTGCACGGCTGTTAGAGGCTGGCGTAGGCATCGTATGACTTGAAGCATACTTACACACGTGGCTCATATTTCAATGTTAATAATGCAGTGCAAGGTGGTAGCGTAATTTACACGGAAAAGAGAATACAACTGCCTAAGCTGACGTGTTTTTCTATATTTGTATGTTTTCTGTAGACAAACAACATATGGTCTTTCATCAGATTTTGGATTTAATAGTTAATAGCTATTTTACCCTCGAAGCAATAAAGCAACGTGATTAAATGCCAGCAGAATATAAAACCCTGACCCTGAATTATTAAACATCATTCGATGTCTGCGTTTTCTTATTAATATTTCTTCTAATCTGTTTATGGACACCTGCAAAAGCTTTGCCGGCATAGAAAAGCAATGTGTTGTTATTGCCAAAGCTTTTGCGTAAGCAGAAAGCTTTAGCATACTACATACACTGCACGCTTGTTTGCTTTTGCGCAAATTTTCTGTTCAACAGTTGAAAATTGAGTCTCCAATTGGCAGCTTGTCAAAAAACTTGTTAGACGTCCTCAAAGGTAAACCTATAGTATATATGTTCACACATACATATAGAAATATACAGAATAAACAAATAGTGAATTTACTAATTGATGTTGCTTTGCGTTTGCTAAGTTGTCTCAATTGTTATTTATACATACAAAGATGCATACATCTTTCATTCTTAATTGTTGTTGCTAATGTGTTAGTGTTTTTGTATAGCAAATTTCAAGCTGGGAAATTTTCCATAACCCACACAAAAACAAGTGTGTACACAATCTTGCCAGCTTGGCCTTCACATAAGACGCCCAGTGACCCACATGTGTGTATGTGCACATATATACACACACAATGATTTTTTGTTGTCGTGCCGGCACTTTAATTATCAACAGTAAGAGCTACAGATATACCGTTTAGCCGGCGGCTTTTATTTTAGTCCCAATATTCTTATTATTTCCCTATTTTATTGGTCATGGAAGAATCGCAACAAATCTGACGGCATTTAATGATAATATGTATGAGAGAGAAAAAGTGAATATTTATTCAAGTGTGCTTTCACTGTACTGCAAGTTATCCTTCAGCAAGGACACCAGCCTTGAAAGTATTGATTTTTGTTGGGAACTGCTGCAACAACAGCTAATAACGCTAACTAGCGTGCAGCGACAATGACAAAAAAACGGGTAATAATTAAAGAGTTATAACGACACCCAAAATTAGTCACCTATGAGTAAAGCGTGTCAAGTTCAGCTCAGTCAATTTGTTTAACTAATTGCGCAATGCATTAATTTAAAATTTAATGTCTTTTATTTTCTGTCTCTTAACTTCAGCTGGTACCAACACTAACACACTATGCCGCCCAACGCAACCGCTGGAGGCCAGTCGATTACTGACTCGCTGCTCTCTGCCGCGGCGACAGCTGCCGCCGAATCAGAGCAGAATCCTACGAAACTGCAGCAGGACTCGACTGGCGTGCTCTTCGAGTGCGATGCCGAGACCATCGATGGCGGCCTCGTCAAGGACATTGTGTCCATGAAGAAGGCCGACAGGCGCAAACTGAAGCTCGTCTGGCGCAACATAATTGCATTCGGATATTTACACTTGGCTGCCGTCTACGGCGCATGGCTAATCTTTACCTCGGCCAAATGGCAGACAATCGTTCTGGGTAAGTTGACAACAGCCAGACAGACAAACAGACCACATGGCAATCAGTAGAATTTTTAATGTACATTCATTGTTTGCCATCTTAGCGTCGCGTGCCTCGCATATCAATTGCAAGGTTATCAGCGTTGTTTGTTTCAAATTTGGCACTGATAACATTGGGCCAAAGTCATATCATATAGTCCAATAGATCAGACACGAATTATTATAGTGCCCAATTCAGGCGAAGCTTAGTGCGCAATTCAAATCATCATAATCAACAATTGATAGATGGAACATTTCTCTATTATTCAATATACAACTATGTATATATTATAAAATTCTGTAACTGATTAGCGCAGATGTAAATGAATTATAATTGAAATCCATTTGCTATTGTCTGTAGAGAATATCAAATAGATATAAATATTCAATATTCAATATGAATATTTAAATAATTTGCAGTTAGCATGCCCAAACAATGCCCAATCAGACCGTAGCAATATCTGTCGACAATTATATTTGTCACATAAATCTACAGAACATAAACAAAACATTTATATATATATAAAGAGAGAAACATATGATGGATAATTTTCGGGTACCTCGCAAGGTCAATCGTCATGTGCTGAAGGCCATTAGGTACATTACGGATATTGAGGATTTGGACTATGCGCCATTCGCCGATATACAGGAGCACGTGAGATATTCGATGCGTAATAACAATCCAGTGCATCGGCTGGACTTTCAAGTCGAGTCCTCGCTGCACAACCTGACAATGCTGGGCGTCCTCTCGGTTAGCGCCGATAGCAAGGCATATGCCATACGGAACGTCGAGTATATGCGAAGCAAAGCTGAAGATGAAGATGATTAATCGAGCGATTATAAAATTTTAATGTTATGACACAATGTTAAATTCATAGTTGTATTAATAATATATATAGCTGGCATTATATATTAATATATATAATCTTGGTCTTCTTATAGCTTTCGCTCTTTATGTTGTCTCTGGCTTGGGCATTACGGCTGGCGCTCATCGTCTGTGGGCCCATCGCTCCTACAAGGCTAAGTGGCCGCTGCGCGTGCTGCTGGTGATCTTCAATACAGTTGCCTTCCAGGATGCCGCCTATCACTGGGCCCGCGATCATCGTGTGCACCATAAGTACTCGGAAACCGATGCCGATCCCCACAATGCCACGCGCGGCTTCTTCTTTTCGCATATTGGCTGGTTGTTGTGCAAGAAGCATCCCGAGGTGAAGGCCAAGGGCAAGGGTGTCGACCTATCCGATCTGCGTGCCGACCCCATACTGATGTTCCAGAAGAAGTGAGTGCCTAGTGAAGCTAAGCTCTTTTACAATCAACTAAACTCTCTTGTTTCTTCTTCTCAGGCACTACTTTATCCTGATGCCTCTGGCTTGCTTCATCCTGCCTACTGTGGCACCCATGTACTTCTGGGGCGAGAGCTTTGTGAACGCCTGGTTCGTGGCCACCATGTTCCGCTGGTGCTTCATCCTGAATGTGACCTGGCTTGTAAACAGTGCTGCGCATAAATTCGGTGGCCGTCCCTACGACAGGTGAGTGCCATAGCCACGGAATCACTAAAACTCTTCGTTAACAACTCTCTCTCTCTCTCTCTTCCCATTAGGTTCATCAATCCTTCAGAGAACATCTCGGTCGCGATGCTCGCTTTCGGTGAGGGCTGGCACAACTATCATCATGTGTTCCCCTGGGACTACAAGACCGCCGAGTTTGGCAAATACTCGCTAAATCTGACCACGGCTTTCATTGATTTCTTCGCCAAGATTGGCTGGGCCTACGACCTAAAGAGCGTGTCCCCCGACATTATCAAGAAGCGTGTGAAGCGTACCGGCGATGGCACCCACGCCACCTGGGGCTGGGGCGACAAGGATCAGCCCAAGGAGGAGATCGACGATGCCGTGATCACACACAAAAAGAGCGAATAAATTGTGGATTGATTGTGGATATCTCACACGGTCGCCAGAATGAAATTAATTGAATCAAAACAAACGCAGAAATAGATTTACAAAATATGAATATTGAATATTTCCGTTTAAAACAAAAACAAATGCTGACTAAATAATATCCAAAGCAGCAACAGCAGCTAATCAAAGCCGCAACAAAGCAAATCAGAGCAAAGCTAAAAAAACAGCAAAAAAAAAAGAAACAAGCTGAACCCCTTTTAAATAATTTTAAGAAATGATGTTGATGATAAATATTTGTTGTTTATCAATAACTGTGTACCGTCTGTGTTAAACCAGCTCTGGAAATCGTTTTTTTATTCGCTCCACATTTGCTTCTTTTGGAAATGCCTAGATATCGCCCCTTCCGGACGCCGACCAGGAGTACTGAGTACCCCGTTCGGAGCAGCACTCGGACAGCGGTCATAAATTTAACTTTATACTTATACATACATACACATACCATACATACTACGATATACACTATTACCTATGTTATGAACGACCACAAAGAAATTTTATTTATGGTTCGATTGGATATATGTGTGGAGCCTCTCCCGTTTGTAACAAGCAAAAGATTCACTTGAATGAAATGAAAAAATGATTTATAACGATAAATACCTGCAAAAAGAAACAGATTTTAGTGTTTATGGTAAACCAAAAAATGAACTAACCCGAATCCAATAAATCATAAAATATATACTAAATATATATATTATATGTCTACTATATATATAATAAACGATCTATGTTACACACACATATATACACAAACCTCTTGAACACTTAAATGAATTTTTCGCAAAAAAAAATTGTTATAAATAAAATCGAAAATCTCTTCGTTTTAGCTTTTAAACCCAAGTAGCCTTTGCCTTTCACTCTCAGCTCGAGCATTCGACTCTGAACTGAACTATTTCAGAACACTTCGGGAACTTGCACAAAACAAATCACAATCTGGGCAAAGCGCACGATAATTTATTTATAATTACAGACGTATATTTAAAATTTTATAATTTTATAAGAGCATTTCAAATCTTTTTCTTTGCAAAATTATTGTTTCATTGATTTAACATGGATAATTTTAATGTGCCAAGGAAAGTCAATCGGCATGTTTACAAGGCCGTCTCCGAATTGCAGGATTCGCTGGCCGGCTTTGTCTCCGCTGATCTGATTAATAAGTATGTGAAATATACTTTGCGGCGTAGCAAGCAATTGGTCAATGTGGACGAGATAATCCATCAATCGCTGTCCAATCTGACCGATCTGGGCATTCTGGCCCGCACGGGATCATCGGGCTATGCCATTCGGCATACCATCAAGCGCGCCAGCATGGAATATACTGGAACACCTACATGCGATTTAGATTCCAGGACGAGCAGCAAACGCTCTTCGTCGGCAAGGAAAACATCCGTGAAGAGCATCAAGCGGGTATCGAAATCAAAGACAAAACGAATTCTGGGATCGAAATCAAAGGCAAGCCGAGACCGTGCTCCCATCAAACGTTTGAAAAGGGAGTATACACGCGGGGAGTCGTTAATATGCCTTGGTTGCCGTACAGGCATAGCAGGCTTGATTGATCTGTGTAAAATTCTTAAAGAGAATAATTTTTTGCAGATGGTAAAGCCGGGAAATGTTGGATCAATAAATTCATCCTAAGTCCAACAATATGAAGTGTGGGTTTGCTGCGTCTGACCTTGGTTCCCAATATACTAATGATAACGAGTCGATTTAAAACTCGTCTGCTTTCAGTTAATGCTAGCCGTTAAACCAACTATCAAAATAAATGTGAGACACTTTTGGACTTAAAATCATTCCGGCATTTTTCGATTGTTATAAAATCGATAGCAGAAAATACTATATTGTGGCGGTTGTATGATAACCGGCACTGACTGGTCAGTGTAACCGGTTAGCCTGTAACAGCTGACTCTCTTATGGTGCTAACAGTGCCACATTGAGTTGAAATATTAACATGACTGCATTCTAATTAACATTGTGTATATTTACACTTGACATTTTCTCTTGCTTGTTTCAATCCACTCTCAAACCTCATCACATACGCACATTAACCCAGCGCGTCAAACATTTTTGGGGTTTCGGTTTCAATTTTCCGTGAAGCTTTCTTTGCATTGCATTTTACTATTTTAAGCACTTGTTAAATAATATGCATAAGTAAAAAGTGATTTTATCATTTACCCGCGCTAAACATTAATTAAAAGTCGCAGTTTCTACTAACGCCTACGTTTCTGCTTCCCCCGAGTCTAACGTATTGCTCGTGACGTCAAATGCTGGTCTGATATGTATAATATCAACAAATAGATAAATCTTCAACAGCTTACAAGGAACTAATAACAATAATACGACAAAATGGAGATGAAATTCGTGATGATATTAATACTTGGCTTTGGCTTTATGTTTGTTTTCACTGCATTTCAAACAATGTGTAACATCGAGGTGAGTTCTGAGTGCGCGTCCGGGCTTTTGTATACTTGTGTGTGTGTGTGTATGCGTGGGCGTTGTTGACATTCCCCGTGCCATAGAATACAGGGCTATTTTCGTCCTTGTCCTTGCCAATAGGCGATGTCGTAGCCTTGGCATACGTGGTCGTTTCTAAGTTGTTCTAGCCACCCACCAACAGGGGTGTCATTTTAGCTTTTTTCCCGTCAGATCTGGCTTTATTTGAAGTCCAAATGCGGGAAAAATTTGAAAACGGCGGGTTGCGGGAATTCTGGCTTTAAAAAAATTAATTTAGCTCTATTTTAGCTTTATTTAATTTTCATTTACTTATTTTGATTTATTTTGTTCTTATCGCTGTCAACACAAAAAATCATGAATACAAGTATCGATACATGATTTTATATCATACAATCTATCGAAATCATTTCGTGGTATGAGCAACAGGTCTCGTGTGTCAACAAAAAAACACTAACGTGCACGAATTGGATGGGCACAGAAAGAAAAAATTGATTTTGGGCAAACTCCAACAAAAACCACAGCAACAACCAACAGCACTTTTCCTCTATGTGGCAAATCACACATTAATTGCTCTCATCAACAACCTAGGTACTCTCCGCCAAACAAAATTATGCGACTGCATGAGCGTTTAGCGATTTATACTACACCGTACTAAATGTACAACATAATTAAACATTCGTTCCTCATTTTCTGGAAGAAATAAGATTGGAAGCGTTAAATTTATTTTGGTTTTGGACAAATCAAGTGACAAAGCGGCTTGGTAAATAACAATTATTTATTAAACACCTGACCTCTCTTTAAAAGATTGAATACTTTATAATTTGTATATATGTATATGCATATACATATATCTATAATTTCTACGTTAATGGTCTTAGGTGTCGTTATTAAATACGTCTCTGTTGAGAGTGGAGTGATGATTTCGACGTTCCTGATTTGATTATTTCTCTTGAAAGTGGAGATATAGTTGAAGGAATCAAACAATCAAAAACAAATGAATAATCATAAATGAATTTAATTAAGAAAATAGTGTTTTTTAAACCCAGCTTTTATTTTGGCTTATTTTTTCCTGAATTTAGCTTCTTTTAGCTTCTTTTTTTTGCCAATGTGGCTCTATTTGCTCGAAAAATTATGACAGCACTGCCCACCAACAAGCGTGCAAACACATATACATACACACACAAACACAATCAAATTCATATACATTAGCTACTTTGTATAAAGAAAGTGCTTCATTCAATTACCATTTGAGTAAATTACGTTGATTTATATGTATACATATATAAAGAGAAATATATATATATATATAAATATGTAGAAAGTAACAGAGTGCCCTACTTCCGTTATTGTTTTATTACTTTAAATGTAATATTGTATATCATACTTCTAATCAGCTCGTAAGGCTCTCTGTTTGCTTAAACAGCTTCTAGTTGTTACAATACGATAATATGCTAAAGCTGATAACGCTATATAACGGCTATATGCTTGTTTATCTATATATATATATATGAAGCATAAATCAATTGAGTTAATGCAAGACTTTCCCATTCAATTGTCGAGATCAAAAGTCAACTTTCAATTAAGAATCAACTCCCTTTGTCAGAGGTGAAGGGCCTTTGATAGACTTTTGTAGCCTGATAAAAAGAAAACGCCCACACAAATTGAGCAATTGTATGTGTGTGTATGTGTATGCCTTTGTATTTGTATAGGCCTCTCTGTCATTACTGTAATTACAAAAATTAAATGCCTGTGTTCTAGGTTTACTTTTAGGATATAAGCATGTAAATCTATATGTAGCATCATTAATGAGTCCATTCACGATATAATTTGTATAGCGGTTTGCTCAGACTTTTGTCCGGGCTCTGTTAACCCTGTTAAGATGAAGGTCACTCGTTGTTTATATCTAGTCATGAAAACAACTGATCTTAACTGTGTGGTGTAGACTGGTTGTGAATTAATATTTCCAGATATCAAACACATGCACAGGATAGTCAGATCTATTTGGTCATTCTTCCTATATAGAATATTGTGTACTCTAAAAATTACCTTTACCTTGCGTTAACGTAAACATGGTACAATGTTACTTTTCAGCTTACGTATCTATGTTAACTAAAAAATGTAATTTAAAACCGAGTTCCCAATGATAAGTTGGTACATTAAATTATCTGTTAAATATAATATTTACAGCTGTTAAGTAAAAATCACACAATACATATACATAAATGATCCAAAATAAGAGTATTGCTATGTCAACTCATTATCAATTGGTATTGAGCTCGTCTTTTATTTGGTTGAATTTCAGGTTTTTGTTTTGTATGCTAAGCCCATTTTTTCACTTCTCTTTTTGATTGTGATTCGAAACGAAACGCAAAACTCTCAGCAGTAATTTTATTTTCTCATTATAGATATTTTTATATATTCTGTTCAAGTGCACAGTTCAGTGAACCGGTTTACAGACACCGTTATGAGAGAGTTTAACAGTTTGTATCTTCACAATTTTGTTTGATATTTACCCAAACACATTTAATCGGTTTGCAGAGTATTGTATAAATATCTGACTCTCACTTTTATGCAAACGTTTGCTTAATTCGCCCTCCAGCTAGTTCGCTTTTTGTTTTCTTTTTGTTATATTATTTAACAATATATTAACTACGACTCACATTGAAGTGAACTGGAATTCCAAGCTGGGCGTTCACCAAGTGCCGTTTACCAAACGCTTATAGAGGAATAACAATAGTCGGTCGATCGATCGCCTAGTCCGTAGCTAACACCAATTGAGTGTACGCTATTTCTTTGTGTCTGGCCCATTAGAGCGCAATTTTGGTGTAAAGGCCTTGGCTTCTGGCGCAATCTATCCGTAGTCCATAAGTACGTTAGTATATATGAATCAATATTACAGTCTTATCCCAGTATTGCGGACTGCGCTGCCAATGCCAGTGCTTACCTTTGCATTTCCACTGACCCATATATAAAAGAAGTTAAAGTTAAACCGAAAATATTCCAACTTAAGAACACAAAAAAAGTAACATGCATAAGTGCAAACTGTTAACATCACACTGTTAACAATACCCTCTAAGTATTCGATCAAAGTGTACAAGTTGAAGGGAAATTAACCAGTTCACTCAACAACACACACATTTCTTAATGTGAGCCATTCAATTAGCGAAATTTGATAATTTTCGACCTGATTACGCAATCAAATACAAATAACTGCTATAAATATACATATACACACACACATAGGTAAAGTTGCTATAGCGCGGTTTTTTGCGTATGTGTATTAACGCATCTATGTCAGCTCTTTCAATGTCAATGCAATTGCAAGCTCGCTGCGCACACACACACACATGCTCACTCACACAGCGTCCACACGTCAGGCTCAAGGCCAAGCTGGCCAGCATATGCATTAGTCAACATGCAAACATTGAAATAAACTCACACATACAGACACACACGCGAATAGTGTTGCCAAACGATGCAAACAGCTGCTGTCTGTCCCCTTGGCTGAGCATAATAACCGTTAGGCGCCACACAGCGACGTCATTACTCAACCCACAAACAAAAAGTGGGTGCGCCATAGACGAGCCCACAAGGATGCCCCGTTACCCGCTGCCATCCCCTCGTCGGCCACTTTGTTGCATATGAAACGAAAATCTGAAAAACTAGCGAATGAAACTCGTTTCTGCCATAGATTTTGTTTTCAGCATGCCTCCTTTTTGGCTGCGCATTCGCATTGTTCGAGAGTTGTCGCGCCAGTTGATATTTGCGTAACATGCACGTACACATAACTGTATATATCAGATCATAATGCCACAATGGTTTGACAGCTGCTAATTATTCCGGCTGCGTTTATATATATTTATATGTATACAAACATACATATATATTTATATCTATTTTTTCTCTTAAGTGGCCAATGACTTTCACATTGCTGCATCGAAGTATTGAAGTTTCTTATTTCTTTTAAGCCTTTGTCACATTTATTTGCACAAAACTTGACCCAGATTTGCAAGTGCAACTCTTTTATTTTTTGCATTGTTCGCTGATCATGTGTCCAATAGACGGTATTGAACTGATTAAAACAGAGTATAGAGAGCACTGTTATCAGCTTATTGTTGTTATTGTGCTTATTGAAGATTTGGCCTAAGGAATTTGTGATTAAAGTTTATGGCAAGGCTGAAAAATGGAACTGGTTCAATATGGTGAACGGAGCTAAAGTTTGAATAAACTGGAATCAGCAATTGGTTCAAGTGAACCGAATTGTAGTCATTAGCTGAGCTCATAACTTACATACATATGTTAGCTTGCAGCCCTGGTTTGTTCTTGCTCCGTTAACAGTGATTTACAACTGGGCCACTTGCGATTCGAAGATTTTTTTTGATAATGAAATACTTTCTATGTATCGCGCCAAAGATAAGATTGTTTCTTGTTTTTGTAATCAATAAAAGCTATTAGAATAATTATTAGCATATTTTCAGATTTAATATAAATTTATTAAGACCCTTTAATGATATATAAGAGGTATTAAAGAGAAGAAAGCTTTTTAGAAATCACTAGTATTTCATATTATTTGAAGAATGTTGCTTAAGTTGCAAAAATTTATATATATTCATATATTTTATTACATTATTATCTTTTTACTTTCACTTTCTCCCGCTGTAGTTGACTTTCGGCTCTTGTGCGCATGAATGGGCTTTATAGATCGATATATTAAAATAGTTCTTGAAATGAGCACAGATATATAGAGGCATTTTAAAAGTAAATTGTAAATTGGTGTCAGAGTCAAGTAGTCGATAGCGATATCAATTCGTTGTCGTTTTGGGTTCACACAAAGTCCTTCGATTTAAGCGTGGAAAATTCTGTGTACAAAAAACACGTTCGCCTCTGCGTCGGTGTGTGCGTCTGTGGCACATGAAATTTTCCATAATCGCAAATTAATTAATGCAAAATGTGGCAGCAAGCCCGCCGCCAGCCGCCAGCCGCCAGTCGACAGTCGCCAGCGATGCAAGAATATTTCTGATGCAGCTGTCATTGCACTTGAATTTGGCGGCGACAAACCAGTTAGTGCTTGACTTTCAGCATATACATACTTCAAATTTTATTTCTATATATAAGTTTGTGTTTAAATATATATATTCGAATGTAATATGCACTTAAACCTATACATATATAGTATTGACAGACTGTAGACAAAATTTACTGCCAAAAGTGGAAGCAACGCCCACTACCGCATCCGCATAGGAAATGATTCGACCTAGTTTAACCTTGAATTGACGACACGTGCTTCACATTTAAGCTGTTTATATTCTGTGTACCCTGCAGTTGTCGGCTCTGAATGGGGTGGGTTAGTTTTGTGTGCATGGAATGCAATGTAATTAAAATCTTGAGCAGATCATTTGAATTGGAAATTGAGCAAAACATTTATTCATAAATAACTTGAGCTAAGTCATAAATAAGGCTTGGCGTCTCTTCTAGTCCATCACATTTAATTGAATCTGTTTGACATGGTCTCAAAACTCATTTACTCCACAGAAAACAATATTGGACAGCATAGCGCAGGAGGATGACAGCTTCAAGGGCGACGGCTACACCAGCCTGGCCATACTCTATCTATTCTTTTCGCTCTCCAATTGGCTGGCGCCGTCCTTCATCTCGTTTACAGGACCTCGCGTGGCGATGGTTGTGGGCGCATCCACCTACACGTAAGTTTCTGATGAATCTATTCCAATGGTATATTGACCTATTATTCTGTTGCTGCAGGCTCTTCATGATCACCTTTCTGTTCCCATCGACTGCGCTGCTGTATGTGGCGAGCGCTGTGCTGGGTCTGGGCGCCTCGATCACCTGGACGGGTCAGGGCACCTATTTGGCGCGCTGCAGCAGCTCGGAGACAATTTCACGCAATTCGGGCATCTTCTGGGCTCTGCTGCAGTGCAGCATGTTCTTTGGCAATCTGTTCGTTTACTACCAGTTTCAGGACAAGACGCACATTGACAAGGAGACGCGCAATCTGGTTATTGGCGTGCTGACCATTGTGGCCATTTTGGGCATTGTGTTTTTGGCCGCCTTGCGCTTCATGGCCAGCAACGCGGAGCAGGACAATGAGCTGGAGGAGCAGCACACGGGCTGCGGCCAGGCGCTCTATGCTCTGAAGCTGGCCGGCAAACTGTTCTGCACCAAGAAAATGCTGCTGCTCAGCTTGGCGTTCTTCTACACAGGTGAGGATGAGGACGATGGTTTATTATAATATAAGTTTCATTCCAAACTGATTTCTGGTTGCTTTTAGGTCTGGAGCTTTCGTTCTTCAGCGGCGTTTTCGGTTCGTCCATTGGCTTCACCTCGAAAATAGCTTCGACGCCCAAGGAAATTGTCGGCCTGGTGGGCATCTGCATTGGCGTCGGCGAAGTCTTTGGCGGCGGCTTCTTTGGCATTCTGGCGTCGAAGACGACTCGCTTCGGTCGCGATCCCATTGTGATTGCCGGCTATGTGATGCACATGGCTGCCTATTTGATGACATTCCTCAATTTACCGAATAGCGCACCGTTTACAGATACCACCGATATATCGTATTTGGACCCACCTAGTGCCTCGATGGCATTGGTGTGCGCCTTTCTACTGGGTCTTGGCGATGCCTGCTTCAATACGCAGGTCTATTCCATGCTGGGCGGCGAGTTCGTCAACAATCCGGTTGGCGCATTCGCCCTCTTCAAGTTCACACAGTCCGTGGCGGCGGCCATCAGCTTCTTCTATTCCTCGCACTTCGGCCTCTACATCCAGCTGGCCATTTTGGTCATCACTGGCACCATTGGCACGGTGTCATTTGTTATTGTTGAGTGGAGCTTCAAGCGGGAGCATCGCGAGCAGGAGAAGTCGATAAGCGCGTCGCTTGCAGAGTAGTTTAATTCATGAATGCTGTTTGTATTTAAGTTTAGTAATAGTATTGAAAGATATTGCTTAAGGTAAAGCACGCTTTTGTGTATGTGCAATGTTTGTTAAAAAAAACCCTTCGTGCGTGCATTTGCACGTGCGCCGGTGTCTTCCTATACATATACAATAATAGTTAATTTGTTGATCGCTAATGTTGCTATATGTATGAATGTATGTATGTATTTTAATGTTGAACTCCAAAACGTATTCGTAATAATTAGCTGTAAATGTTTTTTTTATGATATGTATATGTTTATAAATGTGTTTATTTATTTTAAGCACACAAGTACACGTGCAATTGTAAATTGATATTGTCTACAATTTGCATTTACAATGCAAATATAAATATATTATTTATATGTACGTATTTGAAGACAAAATTTACAGACACTTGTTTCATTTTAAAAATGTTGAAAATAAAATTTGAATGTTGTATTCATAGCAGCTTGATGGGGAAGATAATTATTTTATAAGCTTTCATTGAAAACTAAAGTTTCAAATATATTCATTTAAGTTTTCCATAAAGCTTTTTAATAAATCGTGTAAAAACTGTAACCATTAAATTTTAAATTTAAACGAAACCGCGCAACTGTACTGCGCGCTGTTCAACACTGGTTTCACTTGCTGAAGTCTCGTCAAGTTATTGCTGCTGTTTCGTTGTGTCGTTCAGTTTCTGTTTCATTTTGGCGTCTCGAGTTTGTTGTCGAGCAACACTTGTCAAGAGCGGTAGTGTTGTATCTGTGTCGCTGCGCGGAGCTATTGGGTACGCATTGCGGGTGTTTGTTTGACTAATTGCGAATAAAACTACTGAAAATCGGTCGAAGCTATAACAACAACTACTGCAAAAGCCATTGAATAGATTCAATAATAAATATCGTGTAGAATTTTAAGTTGACGCAGCGTCTATGTGTTTGTGCGTGTGCAAAACAAAAATGGCAAAAAGCAAAAGCAGCTAGCAGATGTGTGTGCGTGTGTGTGTTTTTAAAAATTGCTATTAAGGCTGGCAAATTAGCATTAAATCATTAAGCAGTGCCTATAAAATATTTGAAGCGGCACAGGCGAAGGTACAACTGCATTTCAATTCAGCGGCGATTGCAACGCGTAGGTAACTTTAATAATTAGTAATATTTTTAATGTGAGTGTCTCTCTATGTGCGTGTGTGTGTGTCGAAACCTTGAGAAATTCGTTTGGTATGTGAGCCAAGTGCCAACATAAAAACAAAAGCATTTCCAATTCAAACTCATGCAGGCGCAACAGCAGCAGCAGCAGCAGCTGACAGTAGCAGTAGCAGCGGCAGTGGCAGCGGCAGCGATGCGGCAGAATCGCTACGCCTACGCCAGCAACGACGTCATTTGAACGCATTTCGCTTTTCATTTTGTGTTTGTCGTCTGCTGTTGTATGGAATAGAGAAGGGAGAGAAGGGGCAAATTCGTGCGAGCAACTCGATAGTTGTTTCTGCCAGAGCAAAGTGTGTCTCATGTATGAGTGTATTTGCTTGTGTGAGTGTGCATTTGTGTGTAACTGCTCCTTGGCCGCTTTTGCTTGGTCATCGCTGCTCTTACGTTTTTCCGTCTCCGTTAGTGTCTGTCTCTGTTTCTCCTTTCATTCATTTTCTTCAATTTATTGAATGCTCTGCGCTTGGGTCAACAAACCAAATGACTCCAACTTCGACTTTGTTTGTGTTTGCGTTTGTGCTGGTGTCTGTCTCTCTCTCTTCTCTTCTCTTCCTCTCTTCTATTTAGCCATTGATCGCGTCCGGTGATTTGATCAGCGTCGCAGTCGCCTTTTTCACTTTACGTTGCTTTGCTTTTATTGGTGTCATTAAAAATGGTTGTATGGGAAAGGTCAATCACATAAATACACATACGCTTCGTCCCTGAGCCATTAGAAAATATAACCGGTTGTATATGAATATCCAGCTTACAAAGTGATAGGTAGTAGCCTATGTTAATGCTAATGTTAATGTTCAACATATACTTGTAAATATTTAAAATATATACTCTAATCTATATGTGTATCTACCGATAACTGCAGCCCTCTCTACAGTTATAAGCATACAGCATCACAGTTTTACAGTCATTTAGCACTCTTTAACAGAGTATTGCGCCGTTGGTAGATTCAAATTGCTCGGTCAGTAGCACCACACACAGTATGCCCATTGAAACCAAACTTCATTATCATTCACTGTGGCATTTCGTTTTTTATTTTTTCTCTCACCCGTGATATTCATCTTCATCTGTTTTTCTTTGGCGACATGCGCTTTTCTTTTGGCTCCGTGTCAATAGCCTAGAACTTGAGCGAAAATAGAAAGAAACGCCAAAATAGATTTTTGCCAGTAATGAATGTGCTTTTGGTTTTTGTTGTTGTTGGTGTTGGTGCTGCTTCGGTTCGTTTTGGTGCGGCTCTCACCTTGCGGCCAACTAATCAGGGCCAACTCAAAAGCTAAACAAAAACAACCCAGAACTAAACAAACGTCAAGCTTGAAGGCGCATTTTGTTGTCATTGGTGTTAATTTGGTTGGAGGAGTCATAACACCTCTACTCTGTCTGTCTGCTGCTGTCCGTCTTTTGCTGCTTTAATTTATTAGCCTATTCAGTGCGCAGGCGAGATTAGATTAAAGTAGAAGCGAAGCGAGAAGTCGACTCGGATATACCCATGAATTAGTTGAAATAATGTATGAAAAAGATTAATATAATAATATAATATTATTTTTGTTAATCAACATTTGTGTATACGGTTTATTAAGTGCTAAGATAACAGAACCCGAAATTAAATATCAAATACTACAATTTGTTAATCTTCCACGAAAATGTTATTTAACATTGACATATTTTAAACTTAACAGAGAATTCATTCTTAAAGCAGCTAGTGTTTTTTATAATTGTTCAGAAAATGTTAATAACATTACCGGGAATTCCAACTGTAGTTAACAGTAAATGTTAATATATATAGCTTTCTGTTATTGAACAAAATTATCATAGATGCAATGTATTAAGTCGAATGCAATATATTCACTGCTATAGCCACTTTTGGCCCTACTTGTTATTTAGTGCCACCCACTTATCATCAAAATGTATTTAACATTTTTTTGTTATCGCTAATTTAATTATTCATCAGTTCCCAACGTTGTTGTTGACATTAATGATGTTGTTGCCATAATTATTGTTGTTGTTGCTGTTGTGTTTGTTGCGCCTTTCGCTGAGCTCAGCGGCAAAGAAAAGAAAAACTTAATTCACTTTCAACTTGAAGTTGACTAGTGAAGTGGCAAGGCCTTTTGCCGGTACGTTAATAAAAAATGGCAACAATAACAAGCCCATTCGCGGCAAAGTCAACTTTTTCGCTCGTTAGCGCTTGTACAGATACAGCTACAGCCACAGCCACAGATGCAGGCAATACAAATGTATCTATCTTATAGATACTTGTACTTAACGGGCAAACGTGTCGTCTCACGACTCGCTCCCCCTTACTACTTTCCTCCCCTCTCGCTCACGCTCTCTTTCTCTTCTTTTTTTTTGCTTTCTTGTTAGTTTTTAATTTGTTTTCGCCTTGCATAGATTTTGGCATTGGCAGACCCACACACACAGCCAGCCACAAAAGGCGGCTTTGTATCTGAGCAACTAAGTATCTTTGTATCTGGGCATCGTTATCTGTGTAACGAGCGTGGCAAATGCAAAGCGTCGCTTGGCATTCGTTGCGCCTACTTTGGCGCTGTGATCAAGTTGCGAACAGACTCGCTTTTTTTTGGCACTCTAAAGATAGACACTTGTATCCAGCAGATACATTTGTATCTTGCACTCTGTGGCCGCATAATTGCAGCTAGCGAAGCGGTAAAGCATAGCGGCGCTCTGTTAATTCTGTTACAGAACCAAACCAAACCGAACCGAACCGAGCCCATCCCAGCTGGCAATGCACATGTAAATTTCCTTCCAGCTAACGGCCTGGCAATTATGCTGTCATAAATGAGTGAAGCAGACGCAGAAGAAGAAGAAGCACAAGAAGAGAAAGAAGAAGAAGCAGTAGCTACTACATTAAAACAAGCCAAGCATTCAAGTTTGTTAATGGCATGCAAATGTTTCTGGCCAACAACTTTCTCAGACATTAAGACACACACTAAAAAAAAAAAAAAAATGCACCTAAACCCATTAGACTAATGATGCAGTCACATTTACATACACATTTATGTATTTGTGTGTGTGTGTGTGTGTAAAGAAACTCTATCTACATTAGTTTGACAGTTAACTAACTAAGCGTTATCAAGATCGTTAGCAAAGGTGCTGAAGAAGCTGCGAAACATTTAAGCCATCATTAATTTGAAATGCATTAGAAAACATGCTATAGGTATATACATATATTCATCCTCTGATCTTAACTATGCAGCTGACCATATTATTTTTAAAATGTTCAATAAATAAAATGTAAATGAGCTTTCTTTAATTAATTTTTAAATTAAATTTATGAAATGAAAATAATGTAAATTTAAATATATAATTATAAAAATATAAGCTTTATAAACTTTTAAAAATAAACTAAATTTACACACTATATAATGACCCCAGTAATTGCATATAAACAGCTTTGGTGTTCAACCTTAAGATGTTTGTATTTCAGGCCATAAACCAAATTGTGTTTAAAAATTAGTATCAAGTAAATTAAATTGTGGAAAGTTTTGCTTAGAGGCAAGCTAACTTTTATTTGCAAGCCAAACAACTAAGTGGATTAGAAGTTGTGCAAGCCCCCACATGATCTAGATATATGTTATCTTGATATCGTTGCCAACAAATTTGCCAGCTGAAAACCGCTAAAAAAAGCTTTTTTTGTTGCAGCTGCAGAGAAACCTACAAAATGCTGAATGTAAATTGCATTCAAGTACTTCATTATCGTAAGATCACAAAAACTTGTGCGCTGCATGTGAAGTGCTGTTGCCCTTAGCCCCGCCCCCGCCTCCGACCACTTAGCACCCGACTCACCCCACATATATGCCTATTTGCCGGCTATCTGTCTCCTGGCAACTTGACTCAAATACGTATACATATATGCAATTGTTTACACTCGTGCTCTTCACGGTTTGCATTTCGATAAAATGCCGTTGTTTACTTTTCATCAATAAAATGTTTGGCCAGCAACACGACAACAACAAGAACAAAAATAAACAAACATAAACACTTTTCAAGCCATAGAATAATAGAAAATTGAGAATATAGACAGGTGTTTTCCGGCATTGGCATACGTCGGATAACTGACATTTTCTTTCTGTCAGTTTTGCTGTTTGATCTAAGTCTTTATGTTCATTCCTTGCCCTCGACTTTAACAAAGTGTCTGTGTGTGTTTACTTAGTTTGTCAGTCCCCGCTATACCCTGTAGCTGTGCAGCTTGCAAGGAAGTTTTGTTGAATAGCTCAATAGGAGTGTGGAGAAGGTATTTATAGTAAGTTAGAGTAGGCAAATTGACTAATAGGTATGAAAAGTGTTGTGAAAGAGAAATTTGATAGAGAGAGAGAGAGAGAGATGGAGGGAGAGGAGGAGAAGGGAGAATCGGTAGATAAAGTCCTATTTCGTTTACGTTAAAGAAAGCAAAAATCTTGCGAGTGAGAGAGGGAGTATGGATAGATAATGTAAAATATACCAAATTGTTCATGCCTAAAAAAATATTCATTTTAGGTGAATAGTTAAGTTTTTTATTACAACCTATAGGGTATTTGGTAGTTCGTCATGTGCACATCTACTCCTACAAGTTCCCCTTCTATTTGGCAAGCTTTTCATGGTCGAATGCCAACATGTTGCGAAGCGACGCGGCTCTGCCCTGGCTTGCTACAACGAGACGAAACCGAATGCAGACAGAGAGTGTGGAAGCTTTGTTAAATAACAATAAAAAGTATTTCTCAGCTCAAGTTCTCTAACTATTCTCTTCTCTCTTCTTCTATTTCGCAGGCGAGCGACTCGCTTTGCATACTGCATTGAAATGACAACCACAACGCAGGTGGAGGAGATCAACACGAATGGCAATGGGAGCGGGAGCTTGGATGGCAGCAGCGCGGTGACCACAATGCCAACTGCAGCCAACTCCAACTCGAACTCGAACTCGAGTCCAGCTCTGGCCAAAGCCCAGCCCGTGTCCAAGAGCTCGGGCGGCGTGGGCGTGGCCAGCACACAAAGAGGTGAGCACTTGGCTGCGCTTGAGCGCCCAGCTAAAATAGAAAGAAGCAAAAACCAGTCGAAACAAAAGTCTGCAGCTAAATGCTGTTAATTTTCTGCCACACGTTTGTGGCAAGCAGACACGCGATGTTAGCCAAAAAAGAAGAGACAGAAAAACTAGATGAATGTAACGCCACAGACCCATCTCTGATTAAGTCACAAAAAAACATCAATAGCAATTTGTTTTCACAAACATGTGTGAAGCAGCCGTGCAGCTAATTTATCAATGGGTATAGATGGAAATACATATATAGATATATATGTATGTATATATATTGATATATGTATATATTGAAGTTGACAGGCTGTCCGCCTGCTTGGCTGTCTGTAAGCGGAGCTCTTTATAAATAGAGCGTGTTCTTTATTACGTTCCCGGGCAATAGCTCATTAATAAGTTCTTAAATTAGAAGTCCTTAGAATTGTGTTGAGAGTTCGTCAAATGTAATTTTATACTCTTTCCGTTCCGGCCGATACGAACTACATTTCAAGTTATATTTTGTTTACCTATTTGTATATACACTCATTAATCTGTAATGGGCTAGATTGTTCTTGTGCTACTGCATGCAACAGGCAAAAGAAGGCCAGATAGACCTCATCTATATGTATATATTTATTCAAGACTTTATTCTATATAGATCATTAGGGATTGGGAACTCGATAAATACACACATTTAGCAATTCATAGTATTCATAAGAAGAGCTCTGGCTATTTTCTTGTCGGCTGTTGATATCTCTTAACTGTCA
Organism: Drosophila arizonae; assembly: GCF_054131065.1. Taxonomy (NCBI): domain Eukaryota; kingdom Metazoa; phylum Arthropoda; class Insecta; order Diptera; family Drosophilidae; genus Drosophila; species Drosophila arizonae. The sequence goes on from NC_142922.1 coordinate 10,160,825, forward strand.
GAAGAGTTCGAGGTATATTTTAGTCGGGTAGCCCACACTTGAAATTATTCAGTCCATAAAACCTCTACTTGAGATGCTATGTATAATAATATTTTATAGTTTTCTTAAGATAAACTAAAATGCGCCTTATCTGTTTAACTACAGGCTATATAAGACTCGCTCATATGATATCCATTGACATCATATTGAAATTTATTATCCAGTGAATCTTTAAGAAATGAATTGTTTAAGACATATACATTTAGTTTAAATATAAATTTTATTTTTTGAGTTAATCTTAATGCACTTTTTTCTATATCTACATTTTTTTTTTTTTTTTTTTTTTTTTTTTTTTTATAATTAGTTTCTAACAATTCTTTTCTATCTTAACCTTGTACTCTATTTCAAATCTGCGAGTGAAACAATTTATGTAATATGTTTTATCTATGAATCTGCCAGACACTCCCCATTCCCCCATGATTTTTTCGTTACATAGTCTTTGTTTATTGCTCTTTTTATTTATTGTTTCACTAATTTGCTTAAGTTTCTACAGACCTGAGCATTTCTTATATCCGCACGACGATTCACACATAGCTCAGCTGGAGTTGGCTTAAGAAAGTTTTCCCATGACACGCCTAGCTGCCGTCTGCTGTCCTCTATGGCAGCTGGATTTGCATATACAGATGCATATTTCTTGATTTTCATTCACTCTCTCTCTGTAGGTTTTCTTACGGCTTTTATTGCTATTTCCTTTTCAATTTGCCGAAGCAGCTGTGCTGCGCAACGCACTGTAATTATCTCGAGGCATTTGCTTAATGACTGCAAATCTGTTGTGCAACATTTAACATTTTGTTTGGTTTTTGTAACTCCAAAAGTTGAAACATACGAAAGTTCCCTACAGCCCGATGATAATTTGTGTGATTAACGGACACAAAGGCATCTGGAGGCATCTGCTTTGCGTTGCAATTAGAAAGACATGCATCATATTCGTTCCATAGCGTACCAGGTGACGTGTGTGCGTATATATATGCGTGCGTGTGTGTGTGTGTACGTGTCTGTTCATGTGTGTATATCTGAGTTCACGGTCAGTGATTGATTTAATTTCGATGGGCCTATTATGAAATCTATACACGCGATCTGACATTGAAATTGGGTAAGCGATGCGAATAGATTTGGAACAATGCACTAAATGGTTGCTAATTAAGACTTCCAGCTGTAGAGCAGATGGGCGGTGCGGTGGGTGCGGTGTGTGCGGTGGGTGAATGTGGTGAGCTTTACTGTAACCAGCAGCAATAGCTAATGATGATATTCACTGGCGGAAGCTTTGAATGAGAACTATTCACAGTATGGTAAATAGAATTGGCTGGGGAAAATAACGTTAATTCTCGTATATGTATAGTGATTACACACAATAGAGATGTTAACTGTAGTTTAGTATGATGCAATAGATTTGCGCGACAGAGTCGAAGTCAAATGCGGTTGATTAAATTGATGTGGAAAATTTGAGCTGAGACTCGATTTGAAGTGAGAATTGAATTGAGTCTTTAGCAAAGATTTGAAGATTGAAGTATCTTTAGTTTCAGTAATTAGCTAGTTAGTTAGACGTCAATTTAGTTAGACTTTGTTGTGGCTATATGTTTTCTAAGGGTTACAAGGCTAGATACACTACATAGATAGTGCTGATGTGGGATATATACACCTATCTATATTTTCCTATCTTTTCTACTTATATATTTTCATCGCCAACCACTGATCTTTACAAATTTATGGTAAAGAAAGGGGGGAGAGTGATCTTTATATTATATATACATATCATTTCTCAGGAAACAGATCAAGTCCAAGAATTGAGTGAGAATTTAAAATAAGAACTCTTTCGCATACTTAAACAAAAAGAAGGAAACTAGATTAAATATTGATATAAGAGGACTCTTGTGCAATAATAAATACCCTGAGCTCTGCATTTATCAGAATATACTTTGAGGCTTGAGGGTTCGCTTGAAATGGAGACCTATGTATATACTCCTATATAGTTAGGTACATAAGCCGTCTGGCATGTCTCTTCGTATCGTTTTCAAAGTATATATCATTAGCTCAGCAACCACCATTTATGATGTGTGTGTGTGTGTGTGTGTGTCGGTGTGGACATGTGTGCGTCTTAATTCCTGGCTGCTCCTTGTTTTTAGTCACATCCGCTTTAATATAACTCGCTCGCATGCTATTTATAGCACCCTCATGGCCACCCTGCGCCAAAAGCGAGCACGCCCCTCATCATGATCGCAACAATAACAACAACAGTAGGCACAACCGCAACCAATACAACAAAAGCGAGTCTTTTGCTAAATTTAAACGGGCTGTACGAACCCCTAGGGGAAACACATCGCAATCGCTGGAATGCGCAGCATATGACTTCCCATGGCAAGCGCGACTCGACTCTTGGCTATTCAATTATGCATTCGATTGCAATTGGAGGCAGCTGCTCTCCGATCTCCGATCTTCGATCGCCGCGCTCCTCGTTACGCCCACATCTCTCGGCATGCTCAATTACCGGTTTGCCAGTGAAACTGTAACGTTGACAAAGTCCCAGCGAAATGTTAGATGAATTTCAATATGTGTTTAGCTAACTGAAATCAAAACAAGCTAGAAAAACTCTGACCGGGAAAGCCCGACTAGAATATACCTACCCATACAGCACGGCCGGTATTTATGGTAAACTGACAAATCTACAAATTTGCTATGTTTCCATTTGAAATAAGTATAAAAGAGCTAAAGCTTCTCATTATAATAATACTCATAATTATTATAATGAGAAGTCAAAGAGCTCAACTTTAATATACCCACACACTCGTAATTAAATAGATTTGAATTTTTGACTGAAAAAGTATAAACATTACATACATATATAAAGAGAAATATGGCTTTTTTTTTTCATATATACTCTAATTTAATTATGCAAAAAATTAAAAAACTCCGACCTACATATACACCAACAACAATTTCATCGGTTACAGGGTATATGAAGACCAAAAATCAAATATAATGCGAGAGAAACTTGTTTTGAGAATGCACAAAGCGACATTTTTGTGGGCTGAAATAAGCCGAAACGGTATTCAGAGAGCTTTTAAGTCTGGCTAGCTGCCAATGGGGCAACGTCTGAGTCATTCGTGTATTCGCAATGCGCGAATGCAGGCCGTGATTGATAATTGTTGGCCGTAATTAAGAGCCAAGTTAGAAGGAAACGGATTGACCTAGTTTAATTAAGTTATCCAATCAATATGGCGCAACTAATCGATTGATTTGATTTGTTCCTTTTAGCTGTGGATGCGACCAAACGCAAGAAACTGAAATCACGCAGCGCCACAACAACAACAACTGCAGCAGCAGCAGCAGCAGCAGCGGCGGCAGCAGCAGCAACGGGCACAACAGCCGCGACAACAACAAATAGCAAGAACAAAAGCAGCAGCAGCAATGGCAGTGCACGTGAGCAATATTCCAAGGATCATCTAGATGCGTGGCTGGAGAATTGCCTGCGGGATGCGACGAATGCACAATTGTCATCATCATCGGAATTTCTGGACTTTAATCCGACAACAGCGACCAATAAGACGTTGGCAGCAGCAGCAGCAACAGCAACAGCGACGCAACAACAACAACAACAGCAGCAACAGCAGCAACAACAGCAGCAACAACAACAACAACAGCAGCAGCAACAATTTTTCATGCGTTCACACTCTCAACCGTTTGGCATGGGCGGTGCCACGCCCTTTAGCATGGGCATACAGCGCGTGAGTATTGGCCATTAAGGCCTGCGACAGTTGATGACCCAAAATAGTTAACAATTATATTGCTTGTAGCACCCCCAGTCGTTGAGTTACCGTTACCCTATGCTCTTTCCGCCACAGTCCAACGGCTACGGCCTAAACTTTGGCCTGCCGCTGGCCGGCGATGGGGCCCAGGAGTTTGCCAGTCTGCCGCCGCTGGTCAATATGCTTGGCGGCTTTGGCGCCAGCCCAGAGCATGACCAGAACTCCACGGACGTTATAGATGGCAGCGGCAGCAATCCGAACATAAGTCGCGGGTAAAACCATTCAATAAATTCCCTTTGACTATAACTAAAACTACGCCCATTGCAGCTTTCGCTTTAGTGATCCCTGCCTGTTGAATCCCTCGGACAATGACTCCAAGCTGAGTGGCCAGAATACGCCCGACTGTCGCAATGGCAACGGCAACGGCAACGGCGCCCCAGTCTCGACCAATGGCAACGGCAGCGACGTCGATCAGCAGAATAAATTCTTTGCCGCGCTAATGGAACAGATTAACATATTGCACGAAACGAATTCGAAAATTTGTCGCAATTTGCACGAAACGAAAGGTGCGCTCAGGAAATTATTTGTCATACCCTGTACTTAAAAGTAATTGAGCAACACTTAGAACAAGTGCAAAGGAAAGTTGTACTAGGAAAGGAGTTTATATTCCTTTGCATACTCTGTTCTGTGTATATAGAATATCGACAGTCCAGCTGATCTAGCACTGTCTGCCCGTTTGTCTGCTTAAACATTGTGATCTCCATGACTGTAAATCTATATATTCTTAATTGGATATATCGTAAGATCTAGATTTTGTTATATATGTAGTATTCTTAATCTATGCTGCTAAGTACTGGGTATGTACTAGTCGTGCACGCTCGACTATCGAACACCCTTGTGTGTCCTTTTATTGTACATAATTGTATGGCAAGACAGTCTGTAAATTCGTAAAGTACTTTATACTATTTATTCGATATATTCTCCTTCTCATATATGTAAAATCCTTTGGCTCTCTATTGCTATTCCTCTCGCTGTTGTTGATATTGTAATTGTTGAAAATTTGTAAAAACTTTCTGTATTTACACGCTGCTCTCGATTGTGTATTATGTATTTCGTATGCGTTTACTTTGTGCGTATTTGTTGCGTATTTTCTTTTACCTATTTTCGCCTACTATCTTCTCCACACACACACACACACACTGCACACTACGTAAATATGTATACACACACACAGTTGATATCGAAGCTTTGAAGCACGCTCCCAATGGCCAGCCGTGGGCTGGCGGCGGGGGCATGCGGCACCGTAGAGATAGCTTGAGTGGATTAAGCACACAAAGTCAACCATTGGTATTTGGCGGCGGATTCGGTGGCACGCATAGTCCAGCGCCCACTTTTCATTCAGGTATATATATATATATGCAAACACCTATATATACATTGTGGAACCTGCTCTAGCTGCTCGCAACTAATCCATATGCTTGACTTTCTTTTAGGTGCCTACACGCCCGGCATGATGACGGATGTGGTGCGCGAGGTCAAAGAGGCGGCGCGTGTGCGTGAGGATGCGTTGCTCAATCGGTAAGTCTCCAGCTCCATCGATCTCTGCCATTGCCTATAATGCTCGTTATCCCACAGCGTCAAGTCCTTGGTGGAGGAGCGCCAGTGGTCCATGAGCGAGGGCAATGTGCGCATACTGCGTGATATAGATGAGCTAAAGGTAAGCCCAGCTGCCGTCAAATGAAACAGAGTAGCTAATTTGATTGATTTGCAGGCGCAGGTAATGCAGCTGCGCGTGGAGCGCAAGGAGACGAACAAACGCGTGTCGCATCTGGAGGCGGAGAACAAATATCTTCGCCAGGCACTGGCCAGTTTATTCAATCAGCGGCAGGCATATCACGACATTATATACGAGAACGAACGCGCTCGAGGTGCGCGCACCAAAACGCCATTTGGCTTTCCCAATGGGGGCGCACGACGTGCACATTCGTTGAATCTGCACTATGGCACCGTGCATCAGGCACCGGCGCCCCCCACCCAGCTGCTGGACGAGGACGATGAAGAGGAGCAGCTGCAGGATGAGGATAATGAGGAGCTGGCCAGCAGCAAGCGCCTGTCCAGTTCCAGCAATGAATCTCGCAGCAATGGCCTGTCCACGCCCATCAAACAGTCGCCGCAAGCACAACCTGCGCAAAGTCCGCCCAAATTCGCTTTGTTGGGGGAGCAGGTCGTGTCGACACCAACGCCGCCGCCGCTGCTGCCCCGCAAGAAGGAGCATGCGCAGCTGAAGCGCGAGCTCAGTGAAGCGACCAGCGCACGTAAGGAGGCCAATCAGCGTATCATAGCGTGGGTGTAGTCTATGCTCTATATGGTTTACTTTACTGTTTCACATGTCTCTAAGCTGTAACTGTAACAACATTCGACCTTTCCATTGCACCATTTCACCTTTCATTTCGCATGCATGCACATCCCCTAATGCCGCACTCAGTAACCCATTCCGTATCAGGTTTAAGGCGTATTCGGTGACTAAACACAGCAAAAATCACTCACAGTATTTTTTGCATTTCTGCTCTTCTCTTTCTGCAACTACCAAACAAATCCAAACTGCTGTTTCGATCGACTGTCTTTAGACTCGAAAAATTGGTTAAAAACCTAAGCGCCCAGGTGGCGAGCCAACCAAATTGGAATCCAAATGTGACTGCACCCAATGCTGCCGCCGGCGCCGCCGCTGCCGCCACGGCCAACAGACTCAGCCTCGCCGGCGGACCCATTACGGACTTATAGTTCTAGCTAACCGGCTGCGGCGATCCGAGCACGCCCGGCACCAAGCAACCGATGACACCGACTGGTTTGCGTGTCACCCATTTATAGCAGGCACCAAAGCCTCGGACTCAACAGCGGCGACTGCACACATTTCGTTTCAAAATTATTTATAACTCTTTAACCTATGCATAAATCAAAAGTGTGGACAACGTGTTTAACACACACATACCCACATATATATACACATATATTTATATAAGCCAAATGATCATGTTAAAGGCCAAATCCTCAGTATACCCAGCAATCCCACAGTTCAGGCCGCACAAAACTTAAAAATTGTTACTAAATCAGAGTATCTAAACATACCGACATATATTAACTATGTAACTAATAGCGAAAATCGTGTACCTACATATATATATAAATATATATTTATATATGTCCATATATACCTAATATAACAAGCGAACAAAAATCAAAATCTATTTAGAGACAATTGTAACTGTTTTGTAAAGGAATGCAAACACTTTATACGTACGTTCATCGATATTGTTGTGCAGTGTTGTAGTATTAATCACTATTTTTTAATAACTTACATTAAACAGATTTAGGTGCCATTTGATACATAAATAACAAGTTCATGTTTTATTTAATTACCAAGGACACAATTCTGAACCCAGGATTCCATTGTTTTCGCAAATATTTTAATTTTGTATATTAATAATATACATGTAAATATTTATTTACACAATATTTAACCAACAACATTGCTTTAATTGTCGATTTAACTTAGTTGGGCAGAGTTAAGATTAAGCGCAAAAAGTGGCAAAAAGAAGGCGCATAAATATAGTAGATATTTAACATATGAATTTAACGGAAAAGTCGTTCAATTTTAATCATGGGTATCAATTGAAAATATTAGTATATGTCTTTGATTAAACATTCCACATACTCGCACCCATATAGCATTTCTTAATAATTCCCCATTCATTATTTATACATATAGTCGTGAGTTCTAGTTTAATCATACATATATTACATACATATATGTGCATTTATTGAGAACATTTCGTCAGATAAACACAGGCATACATAGGAATAAAGTAAAACTAATAAAATGAATTAGATCTGGGCGCTGTCCATTGTTGCCCCATTGCGTTGCGATTAAGCCAGATATGGAGCGGCTGCGGATGGCGTCATCTGCAGCCAGTTTCTTGGCCAAATGGTCAAGTCAGAGCTTACAACGCATCTAGAGAAATACACAAATGCAGATTAAAAGCCAAGCAATGGCAATTGATGAATGAAATGCATGAGTGTGTGTGTGTGTGTGTGTGTGTGGGCAAGGGAGCAGGCGTGCAAGTGCAAGTGCAGGTGTGTGTGTGATTTGATTTGATTTGTGTGCAGGCGCAGTCTACATACATTGAGCTGCCATGTCACTGCTGTCGATTCCCAGCATAGCCAATTCGTCCAGCTCCGACTGGCGGCGCATTTTTTCACTGTCTGTCGGCGAGTCGGGTGGCTGGGGTATGTCGCTCACATTGAACAGTTCCTCGGCCTTGGCCTTGACTTCGGCAGCGGGTTCAGCTGGCAGTGAGCCAGGCATGGGAATATCTTGCGCCGCCATCTGCTTGGGACTAATTGTGCTCTCCACATTGCCGTTTGCTTTTTGGTAGACACCCTGTGAGGACTCATCAGCGCTGATTTGCATGGATGAATCATTCGACTGGAGTGCGTCGTCAAGTGTTGAGCCTGGCATTGAGTTGGATGTGGTCTCCTCGATGGAGACCAGATGTATGCCCCGCTTTGCCAAATCCTGTAAGTTGTGCTCGTCTAGCACAGGTTCATCCTCCACGATGGTGGTTATGGTTTGCGGGACAGCTGGCGACTGGTTGCTCTGATGGGATTCGTCGTCAGCTGGTCTATCTGCAGGGAATATAATATCGAGAGCTTCGGCCAAGTCCTTGGGCAGCTCGCCGTCGCGAGTTTGCGTCGTCGCAACCAGCGGCTGCGGTACCAGATCGGTTTCAGCCTCATCAATGCCCGGTGGAAGCACATCGTCCTCACCGTTCTCATCGTTAGCCAGTTGATCTGCATCCAGGGAGTCCGTCCCGGCCGCATTGGCACTGTTGCCAGGCGGCGGCGGTGGCGGGCAATGTGTCATTAAATTGGCAAACTGCACTGGATCCGGCATTAGCTCATCATAGTCCATCATCATGCCGGCATCGGGATGAAAAGGTGGCGCATTGCCATAGGCATCCTCCATCATTGCCATCTGAATCTGCGCCGCTGTCGGCGCAATCTGACGCACTGCGTTCGCCATGCCCATTCCGGTTGGAGGTGGTGGCGGAGGTGGCCCCACTGGTATATTCTCCATGTTGCCATTGGTGTAGGCGTTCGGATCGTTGTAATTTGTAGCAGTTGTCGAAACAGCTGGCTGCTTCTTCAGCACGGGCATTTTACCAATGAACGGCAACTTCTTGCCCGTAGCTGCAGCTGTGGCGCTCGCATTGCTCTTGGTTACTTTTGGCTTAGCCGCTGGCTCTTTTTTATCACGCTTAGTATCGTTCTGCTTGCGTTCGGGCAGTGGACGTGGCCGAAACTCTGGATGCTTGATTACCGGCCGCTCGACGCGCTCCTCCGAGTGGCTACGGCTGCGGCTGCGACTGCGACTGTTGCGACGCCAGCGAGCATCACGTGAGCGACTGCGTCGACTGCCGCGCACAGGGGAACGGGAGATCCGCCTACGGCCACGACTGCGCGACCTGCTGCGAGAACGCCGGCGGTCGCGATCACGGTCTCGCTCTCGTTCACGATCCCGGTCACGATCGCGCTCCCGATCCCGATCGCGACCACGATCGCGTTCGCGATCACGTTCACGATCACGCCTATCACGTTCTGTGCGCCCACGACTTCCACTTCGTGGGGATGGACTACGTCGCTTCGAAGCGGTCCGTCGCGATTTCTCATCGCTAGCAGCATTCGAACCTCGATTCTCATCGGCCGGGCGAGATTTGCTTTTAAGCTTGCCCTTGAGTTGTTCGAGCAGCTTCTTCTCGCTCTCACTTATGACTGGCTGCACCGTGTTCCATTGTTGCAACATCGCATCGTCGCGCTTCTTTTGGTCTTCTTCTTTCTCTTTCGATTCATTGTTGGCCGTCGTCCATTTGCCACGTTCTGTTGCATCTTTGAGCGCATCCTTTATGAAGGGCGGTGGCGGTGGCACCACCTGGGGCACCGCCTCCACTTTAGCCGGCACAGTCGCATCCTGTTTACGCATAGCCACACGTATTGATGAAGCATTGGTTGATGGCGCGACCTCTGCTGTGGGCTGTGCCTTCTTTGGTTGCTGCGCCTCATCCGCTTCATCCGATGAAGAGCTATCCGATGATGCGGATGAGCTGTTTCCTGCATTCGCACTTCGCTTATGCTTCTTGCCGTGCTTTCGCTTCTTTTTCTTCTTTTCGCTGCTGCAATGAAGAGAAAGAGGAGTTTGAATTTCAATAATAATTACATATATATTTAATACAGTACAAACCTCTTCTTTTTACGCTTCTTCGAGGAGCTCTTCTCATCCTCCTTCTTGGCCTTCTTGAGCTTGGCCTCCTCGCTTTCCTTTTGCTGCTGGGCCCGTTCGCGTTTACTTAAAAACTCGCTCTCATAGTTCGGCTGCTTCTTCAAGAACAACTGCAATGAAAAGGCAAAATAATAAAAAATTTTATTATAGCTTACGTATTTTTCTATATTCACATTTACTTACATCATATCTGTTGGAGTGCGTAAGAGATTTCAGATGCACCGAGGCGCAGTGCAAATCTCCAATCCAAGCGCTGCACAACTTGCAATACCAGGCACTAGCGGGGACCAGAAATTGTAGACCACGCACAGGTACACGCTTGATGGGCGCCTTATCGTAAGTGGGATACGGATCATGATCGATGCCCACATGCCAGGGTGTCTCCATGGTCTCTCTGTTCATGTGCTCCTCGGCATGCAGATGCTTTAGATAGTCGCGCGCCGTTTTTGGGAAAACATTGCAACTTTCACACCAATGTTGCTCGGGATCAAAGAATACATAATTATAATTTTGCGCTTGCGGTGCAGACGATTTGGTCTGCGGTGCCGCCTGTCGTTGTTTAGCCTTCATTGTTTTCATGGCGCGATTCTTAAGACGATTTGTGGGACTGCCGTCACCTGTGCCATTCTCTTCGTCGCTCTTCTCCTCCTCTTCGGAGGATGAGTCAGACGAGCTGCTTGAGGATGAGCTGGAATCTGAGCTATCAGAGCTATCGCTTGTCGTGGTGGAAGCATCGGCTGCTGTTTGACCTAATTTACCCATAGCGGGCTCTGACTCCTTTTTGGGCGTGACTTCCGAATCCTCGTCGGCCTCCTCGTCGCCAATGATGCCATTTAACATGTCTATAACGTTCTCAATTGTGTCCAGTTTCTTTTTGATTTGCACCTGCAAATTAAATGTGAAAGTGTTATTTGAAAGTATATTTCATGGATTGCTATATCATTGAAATTTGATTCAAAGACTTGCCTGAAGACGATCGTTCTCCTCAATGAAATTCTTTGTTGTTGGCGATGGTGGTGCATCGCCAGCTGTCAGATCGTTTCGCTGGTCCTTCAACACTTTCATTTCCTTCTTGAGCAGCGAAACCTTCTTCACGTAGTTGGTGCGTTGCTTTTTCAGCTCTTCCTTTTGATTTTCCGCCTCCTGTGCCACAGCTGTCATGTTTGATGATTGATTTGTATTTGGGAGTGAGAGAAAGAAATTAATTAATGCGCATTCTCGCTAGATGATTTAAAGTTCAAATTTCATTTACAAAATGCAGTCTCGAGTGCATTTCACGGCTAGTTACACACTGTTGGCAAATGAGACCAACGGATGCGTTCGCCGGAACGTTATCGAATCGGTTTGTAGCATATCGGGAATGACGGCTTGTACTGCTATCCATCTGGTATTGGCTGTGCATGTTGAGGCTGACGCTCTGACGGGCTGACCGTTCGTTTTGTGCCCTGACGTGCCGTGTCGTAACTGCTCACTGTGTGACCGTGCCGCCGCTCCCCCCAAACGAGAAAGTTGGGTCTTAGACAAAACACGACAAAAATCGAGACATTGTTGCGCTTTGCTTACGTAAATCGAATTGAATATTTCAAGTGTCGTCAGAGCCAAAGTCCGTGTCAGTTTAAGCTCTCGCTGCGATATTATAGCTAGATTCTAAATGTCTTTTACAATGCATTTTCTTAAATACTTTTGTGCGTTTGCAAGCGCATATTTCAAATTACAATTAACAAATTCAATTACAAGTTGGTTTTTTTGTTGTTGTTAGGGGGCGCGTAAATCATGACAACAATAAAATATATAATGTGAGAGGTTTGCATGTGAATTGTGGTAAGTAGCAAAGTCAAAGTTCATTTCCACACTTACCGTCCTGTGGTGGCAAACCTGCGCTGTCAAGCGCCGGAGTTGGTTGCTCCTCCATAATGACTGCCGCGGGCGGCTGTTGCTGCTGCTGCTGTGGTACAATCTGCTGAGTTGCTAGTGGCTCAGGTGTTGCTGTCGGTACAGCGCCCAACGGCTGCGGCAGCCAGACTTGTTGTCCATATTCTATTAAAAATATATATTATGTATCACATTATATATACATAATTTAACTTGGGTATCTTACCATTTACGCCCCAGGCGCCGTAGCCCGTGTTGAAGTTGGCAGCCTGTGTGGGCGGCGGACCTTGCATATAGCCTGGTGGTGGTCCTGGCGGCGGAAAGGCATTTGGTGGCGCCATGCCATACTGGTGTCCATATACATCCGGTGCACCATACGCTGCTTGGCCGTACATTGGCGCCGGCATGACTCCGTAAGCTCCAGCCTGGACAGGATGGCCTAGCTGTTGCTGGGCAAGCGCAGCTTGGTTTGGCAGCGGCGGCGAAGCTGGCTTCTTTTTAGGTGACCAGCGAGACGCTGGACTAACCCCTCGACCTCCACCTCGTCGTGGCGGTGAGCCGCTGCGCGAACGCGATCGGGATCTACCGTAACGGTCCCGTCGACCACGTCGTGGAGGCGAACGCCGACGATCTGGTGAGCGTCGTCGCTCGAAGCGACGCCGTGGCGGATAGCGGCCATAGTCCGGTGAATCGTAGCGTCCCCGACGTGACGGTGGCGGCGTCGGTGATCGAGTATGAGAGCGCCTGCGACGCACGGGTGAAGAAACGTGACGCGAGCTGGAGCGACGTCGAGATGTTGAGCGTCGACGTGAATTTGACTTCGTTTTGTGAGATGCAGGCGGCGCGGCTGCTGGAGCCTCGATTTTTTCGCTAGCATCATTGCCGTCCACGCCGGGTGGACCGTCATCCAGCGAACTACCTATGCGCTTATCTGTTCCTTGTTTCAGTTGTGTGTCGTCATCCATGATAAATGAGTGGAATGTATTCCACTAATCACTTGCGCTCTTAATGTGCACTTAATGGTTGTTATACGTTTTAGATTTTTTTCCTCCGTAGATTTTGCCAGTAGAGCTGCAAAAATTATGTCGATACTATCGATAGAGAGCGCAGAAAAATGACCGAACTATCGGTAGTTTCGATTATAATGCGCTTGACCAGGTGTGACCAAACAAACGCAAATCAAAATTTTAAAAATAGTTACTGTAATATATTTTAGATTGTCTCCTTTTTTTTTTTAAATAATGTAAACAGTGTATTTTATTATAAACGACATTTAATAAGATGTATCATATATTGTGGAATTCTGAAAGTTTCTAATCAAAACTACAGAAGCACTTTGATATTTATCGATACTTTGAATTCGAGTTCGAATTCGCGTCATCTTGAAAGCAGAGCGGCACAACTGTCGACATATTGAAAACAAAGAAAAATTATTACAAATCTTTCTAACAAGAAAAAGAGGGTTAATAAAATGGATCGCACAATGATTGCACCGTGGAAAGCCGAAGAAAAGGATCTAAGTGAAAAGTTAAACCAAAAACTACGAGGCTTAGCCTTGATACATCCCATGAATGATGAAATGAAGAAACTGTTGTCGTGGGACATGTTCCTTAAACCCAACCAGCCCGCCTTTTTTCAAGTGATGCACTATTTGTTTCGCATACTGGATCCAGCGGAGTTCAAGCGCAGATTCTTTTGGCCCATCACAGACAAGAAAGCGGAAGCAACGTTCCGGACAACTACAGTTGATTATCTAAAGCATTTAAATGCTAAACATAATCTCAATTGGGCGAACATTAAATCTTACCTTGTTGTCATGCCGGGTGGAATGAAGTTCATCAACTTTCTGTTAGATCTTGTTAGCTTCGTAATACAGGATCAGATTAAGCAACGGGAAAAAGCTTTATCCGTTGACATAGACATATCACAATTCCGAGACTGGAGTGCCGAAAGGATGGAAATTGCAAACAAATTCCGAAAAGACTATGTTTCAGCATATATTGAAGAGCTGGACGAGAATACAGCCAAGTTACGTGAATGTACCCAGAAAATAAGGCAAAAATTTAGTGAAATATCAGCGGCAACTGGGGTCGACGAAGCTTTACTTTCGGACGATAAGTTTCTAATGGCGTTCGAGGCATCCAATCGTCAGAAATGCGAGGAGCTAATCACTTTGCAAGCGGCAAGAATCGCGGAGCTGGAGACTCCACTGAATTCGCTGAAGGACAACATCGATAAGTTTCAGGACAAGCAGACGATCCACAAGTTAAACAAAGAAGCTGCAAACAACGCTTTGCGCAGCATCCAGACGTTATGTGGCATTGATGCTGATCATGCAACAGGTAAATATTGGAGTAAATACGGTACTCAAATAATTCATCCATACTTCTATATCTACGATCATATTTAAGCCAATGTGAATTCTATGATGAGAGCTTTCAATAAAATTAGCGAGACAATTGCCGAACAGTTGGATGCCAACGATCACTGCAACGAGTCCAATGAGTTTGTTGCCGCAGGCCTAGAGACATTGCGGGCCGAACTCCAACAGATCGATCAGCAAGTGAGCGATGTGCAGAGGAGTTTTAATGCACGTGATAAGGAACAAAGCATCAATGGTAATGCTTCGCAGGCATCGAGTTCCTTAGGTGCGGTGCCGACCACACCGTTGCGACATTTGGACCCACACCTGCATGCCGGCTCCTCTAACCACCCGCTGCTAATGAAGTTCGTTTCGACGCCCCCGATTAGAACGGATATGGCGAGTGGTGTGCGCAGTGCGCATGTGCGCTTGCCGTTGCAGGACGACTTTAATGCCAATCAGCTGGAGACGACTTGCAACAATTTGTTGGGTAACAGCAGTAGAATTCTAATATATGTAGCTGACAAACGATTAATTTGCACACATTTGTTCCAGTAGCCGCAGTACCACGTTCGGCGCGTAAGGTGAAGGCTGAGTATGTTTCGGAACTAAACAACACCACCAATCGTACAAAGATTATGGATCCAATGCAGCTGTTGCGCACCATAAATAAAAAGTCGAGTCATGCTAACACGACAGCTGCTAACATCTCGTCTCTGGGCAGCAAATGGAAAGCAATGCAGGCCTCATTTAATTTTGATGAGGCTCCATCCACAATGCCCACCTCACCCAAGCCAACTATTGTCACTGAAACCTCGCCGTTTACGCCGCTTAATTGCAACGAACGAACTCGCGTTGAGCGAATGCCCCAGGCAACAGCGGCTGATATCAGCAACAACAACAGCAATGGTTCTTTGTATGCCATAAAAAGCGTTGCCCTGATGAAAGTATTAGACGCTTCACTGAATGTACAAAATCTCACCACTTCACCATCCGGGCGGCTAGATGCCCTTGTGCCAGGTCCACTGCCCGAACAGCAAGCAATACCGCGCTTGCAGCTCAATGACCAGACAATAAATGTGGGTATAATATATGTAAAATAAGATAATATTTGCTAAACCTTATTATTTTAGGATTCGCAACAGGTGCAGAGCATTAAGGAGGAGATCGTTGCGACTCAATTGAATACGCAGCCGCCCAAATTTAATCTCGATTTCAGCGGAGACAACGATGACTTGGGGAACATTAGTGATAACGTACTAAAGGACATATCATTTTAGTTTTTGAATATTGAATATTAATCTTTTATTTTCATATATCTTTTTATGCCTTTACATATGTATAAATACGTCTTTATTTGCAATTATTTATTTTTGTTTTTTTTTGCATTGTTAACTTACATAGATTTTTTGAAAGAATTTACAATTGTTTACTTTAAGATGTTTGCTTGGCAATTTATGTAAAATTAACTGAACTAAAATTCAGTGAGGTAAACTTCATAGAATGGACGTTAGTGAAGAAAAAGTGAAGAAATGAGATTTTAATTACAATTGTAAATAAGTGATATTCAACAATATTTAACTAAAAATTTTCAAATCGTGCATAAATATTAATAGAAATAAAAAATAATGTTCCTTACGATTATATTCCAATTTATTCAGTAATGCTCGATTTATTCTGTAATGCTCGACTTCAATTCATAGCCTTAAATTCATAATTTTCAAATAATGTTAAGATATGAGTTCTATTGTAATATCAGTATTTGCTTATCGTTTTATCACTTCATGTATTGAGCATCCGTTGCAATAAGCACACCGAACTAATAGTATGTATATAATTTGAATTTCATTTCGAATATATATGTGTGTATATGTGTATATGTATAAGTGTATGTACATTATATGCATGCAATTGATAATGTCAATAACAATACTTTGTTGGCAAATTTGTAGCATTAAGTTAATTACATTAGATGTAAGTAGTTATTGCAGTCGGCCCAAAATGTTGCCATCTATCTAATCAAATATCGTATGAGCAGTTATCGTGCACAACCTGCGGCTCTCCTTGCCATATCATAAATATATAAATATGTGTTTGTATATATATCATTCCAAAGATCAATCTGCACCTCAACTTCGTCTAGGCTACAATTTGCACTGTCATTTACAAGGGATATTCCATATTGCTTTGGTTTTGCGGCCATTTTATGCTTGACTGCAGTTTTTTTATTTGCCGCGACGCTGTCGCGGCGGCTGCTTATTCTTCTTGCCTAAAATCTTCATCAGTTGCTTGGACATGAAGTAGGGCTTATCGGGTGTGCCATCGTTGCGCTCACAGTCCTCCAAGAAGCACAGGAACAGCGTGTCCACGGCCATCGAGTAGACACCGAAGAACACGCTGCTAATCAGAAAGGCGGCGATCACCACCACAGTTGTGGGCACAGCCTTGTGGTTGAGCTGTATGACGGACGGATTGTTGGCCAGGAAATAGTAGGTGGACACACCAGCGCCGGCGGTGAGCAGCACCTTGGACAGAAAGAAGAGAAAGTCGGTGACCTTATCCAACGTGACAACGCGCAGAAAGTTTCGCATCAGTAGATTAAACGCATCCTTGGCACTCGTACAGAAGTTCTTGCCATGAATCGCGCACATAATGTACGCGTTTTTGTTGAGAAACCTGAGGAACGATTCCAGCAGCCAGAAGAAGCAACGCATACAGCAGAGAATCGCTCTTGTCACCACATTATCGTACTTCTTCAATTTGGCATCAATGTATTCGAGCACCAGGCGTATCATGCGGCAAATGGCCAGGACCAGGGAGCCGAAGGCGAGTGTACCCAAATGGTAGCACGCTGTTTGGCAGAAGGCACGTGTGAGTGTGAAGTAAGGTACATCCCGCTTCTTGAAAGTCCAATACCAGCGGGCAAAGGTGGCCGCCAGTACCATGTCGCTGAAAGCCGATATAAAGAAGGTTAGCCAGAGGTATCCAAACACATTGTATCCCATGGCCCAGCGAATTAGCGGTGGATTATCAATTTCCAAAAAGCTGCAAGTGGTCTGAGCGCAGGACTCGCGCCTCAGATTGATGTGACAATACTGTTTAAATATCTCCGGATCGCAGGCAGCGCCAACGGTGTAGTTAACACCGGGTCCCTCGCAAACGCACTGCTCGTTGGTGACCTCGCCGGTATCGGTTAGGCGGCGAACCATGCGAAAAGAGAACGTGCCAATGGAGCCGAGATAGAGGCCAACGCCAATGGCAAATCCAATTGTGCCAATGAATAGCACCCAGGAGAAGATCGGGAAAAAGACGGTGCTGATAACGGTGCTCACAGCCTTGCTGCCCTCCTTGATCAGCGCAATGGCGATACGTATCCTCTTGCGCAGCACAATGACCAAAAGGAATATGACCACAAAGACGATGCAGGCAGCAATGGACAAGTAGAGCCACATCTTGGGATTCTGCAGCAGATTTTGCCACTGCTTGTGCAGATTTAGATCGTGCAACGGCACCGTGGCTGTATTGCTCCAGAAGCTGTACTGCTTAAAGCTGTAGTAGATGGCAAACAGAAGGCCGACCAGCACGCCGATGATGGAGAACCAGAGCATAGGCGCGGCAATCCAGCGCATCAGGGCAATGTAGATAAGTGAGGCGAGCAGCGTACAGAATAAAGCCATTAGCACCACAGATGTTGAGTTGACCAAATCCTCGACAATTTCCTCGCCCAGACGCTGGGCATCGTGGGTGCCATTGTAAAAATGGGCCACCAGATTCCCCACCATCTTGGCCAGTCGCGTATCCGTTTGCATCATCTTTTCCCTAATGACTGCCCCGTTCAGCTGCTGACGGCGGCATTGTCCGACCCGTTCGTCTACCGGCTCCTGCTTGCTGATTCCAGTTTGTGGTGCCACACGAGCCAGCGCTTCACTCTGCATGGTCAATGCCATCGCCTGCATTTCCAGCTCCACTTGACTCGAATTGCCGGGCAACCGTAACGTGGAGTCCCGCCGAGCACGCAACAGCACGCTGGGCAGCAATTCGCAGATTTGATCCGAGAACTCAAACATGCAGCGATTGAGGAAGGGCTGACTCTTGATGTAATAGCGAGCACAACGATTTTCCTGGATAGCACGCTCAATGTCCGCTTTAGATCCAATGGCTGCCTTGTCCGCATCCGTTTTGCAAATGAGTCGAGCTCTCAGCTCCTGAAGACTCATGGTGTTCTTCATGCTATCCCAAACGAACGTCTGTGAGGGACAACTTTCGACGCAAACCTGCAATACATAGAGAAGGGATGAGAATCAGAACCAATTCAGAAACAGAATCAATTTACCTGTGGCGTATTACAGCCCGTAATGGGCACTAACGGGTCAATACATTGGTCCAGATTAAAGAAGAACAAGTACTTTTTATTCAGCACGCTGGAGTCGATGCCGCACTTCTGATTGTACATGTCCGTCGGCACCATCAGCTTATTGAGATCCCCATTCTGTATGGCATAGTGGGCTATGAACGCCCAGCCGCCCAGAAAGAGTACAAATAGTATTAGGCAGGGTACATCCGTGCAGCTGCGATCTCGTTGTCGAGGTCCCTGGAAATTGCGATCATAGCGCAGCGGCTCGCCATATTTGTTCACCAGCTCCACGTTCTCAGTCATCGCAGCCTCTCACTCGTTCTGCGGTTAAACATGTATTGAAATGAGAAGCTGTCATTGGACGAAACAGAAAACAACTCTAAGTATCATCAATAATGCTTACGTCTATATATGTATGTTTCTCATTCTCAGTTTTGTTTTTGCTTTCTACGTAACGACATAATACACTTATGTGTATATATAGTACATACATATATAAACATAGTTCACTGTAAGTTATTTCAGAACATTCGTCATTGCTTCAAACTGAAGCCACAGCAGATAGCATACACTAAAGTTTCTTTATGCATACTATAAATCATCGGACATTACGCGTACAGTAAATGCTCTATAATAACTGATATGATAAATAAAAAGCAAATTTAATAATTTAAAATTTTTATATTATATTATAGCTGGGAAGCTTCATATGGCAAATAATAATTCAGAAGTATGAAATATTATTTTTATAAAAATAATTCAAATTCTCACCACATTTCAGTTTTTAAATAAATCGCAGCCTCTTTAAATCATTTGATAAGAATAATCAAAAATAAAGGTACGTATTTCTTCTTAATAGCATACCGGAAAGCAGTTTTTAGTATCTGTGTAGTTCCTGTCTGCAGAAGCAAAAACTTAGTATATTTAAGCTATGAATATGACAGATAAAAAAACCTGCATAATCATAAGCTTAGCATAAAGTAGCATAACGTAATAAATCAAAAAGATACCAGCCTATATTTAACTACTACTAATACTACTAAAAACATACGTATAAAATGTTAATAAACACATCTCAGCTAGGCTTATTCAGGTATATATGAATTATATGTTCAGCCCAATAAAAGCTCATCTTAATCGCTTTTTATGACACAGAGGCTACTTCAAGATTTTAGCTTTAAGTTATTTATCCATATATTTTGCACTTTTCTTGTATTAGAATATTAAAGAGGTCTATATTTGTAATATTTGATGTAATTTCGCTAGCTTTGCAAACTACTCTCAAAAATGTTTCTAAGAAAGGGTATACAAGTGTTACCAAAAACAAAGACAGTGTTTTCTCTTTCACAATTTGCTCAAACACACAAGTATATATTGTATATGTATATGCATGTGTGTGTGGGTTTGTAGTTTTCTATTTATTTATTTACATATGCATCTGTCTATATGTATCTGTATGCTTAAATGAATGTACACATATATATATTGACATTTGTTGCCGCATTGCTCCATTGATAACACACAGGAGCTCCATTGGCTGCCGGCTACAACAAAGCGTTGTGCAAATTGGCAATAATGACGCATTAAAAACGTATTAAATACATTTAATTATGTGCACACACTCAGACACATACACTGGCACACACACACTCACACACATTAATGCGCAACTTGTTGATTGTGGCACGTTTTTGTTTTGTTGTTATTAGCCGTCTGCCTTGCCACTGTTGACCAAAAATAAAGCGACAAACCTGTTGGGGCCTAAATGGGCGCCTGAAACAATTCGCTTTCCATTGAAATTGAAATTGAAATTGAAATTAAAAAAGTGTAAAACAATTTTGGTTGACAAGGCGACGGCGACGGCGACGGTGACGACAATGGCGACACATTCAAGGTCATTTACCGCAACGCTCTATCAAATATGTTTGCATATGTACATGTACATAGGTAGTACAGTGAAAGCATTCATCACGAACAGCTGTATTTTGTAGGCAATCATTTTATAGGCAAACAATTGTGCAATGGAACGTAGGCCCCTTGGAAAACACATTCAATTTTTTCCAGAATTCAACAAGCAATGCAAATGAGGAAAAACTTAACTACAGTATATATGGATATATACTCAGTAGTCGGAAGACTACATGAAGATAAGAAGACTATATACAGATAAGTTTCGAACTATGGAGGCATCACTGTATTTTAGGATGATATATCACAATGGTTTCTTTAAACTCTTAGAATAGTAGACAAAAGAATGGTACATTCAAATGGATTTTTACTGTATTTGCACAGAGATTGGTGTCATAGTCACCTGGTGTGGCTGGAGGTTCACCAGGTCGCGGACTTGTGAATTATTATCTTGTTTATCTAAGATATTTACACTCTCGACAAATAGGAAATTGATAAGAGTGCAACTACTGCTGCTGTCGCTTTACTTATCTTCGTTGCTTTTCTTGTTTTCCCAAATGGCAAACGACACATAGTCATACAATATTAATTACTGAGAAATGGGCTACATACACATAGGCATATGAATGGTTACATTACTCACCGTTTGTCAAGTTTCTCCTCCTATGCCACCGCAGACACAATTAACAATTGAAACAATAAACAAGGCGATTCTTTATTGTCTTTGCATAGTAGCTGAGTCCAGTGTCCAGGTGTGTATGGATGACTGGGCGGGGAGCCAGATTTCTTTGTTTGTGCAGCCGAATGCAGGAATCGCGTTCGGGTTGCGTCTCAGGCGAAAGTCAGCAAACGACTAAAGTGGTTGCCTTTGTTGCCGTTGACGTCGCGGACGTTGCTCTTTGAACGGCGGCAGTGGCGCGGTCACTGGATGTTAAAAGTAGCACTATTCAGGAGGGGGTGTAGCTGGTCGATTGGAGCTGCAAGCATAAAGGCAACATACATACATAAATATAAATCATAACGCACACACACACGCACATACACAGGCGCGCCAACATCACAAGCGCACTAAAAAAAAAAAAAACAACACTAGGTTCGCGAATTGGAGGCGATATGGCACATATTCCCTATTTTATTACACATCATTTTCTGATAAGGTGCACGGCTCAACAATTTTCGATAATGGTTGTTTTGCATTTTTAGCCCAAATTGCTATGCATGCAACTTGAGTTCTAGTGTTGACACACACACATATATATGTATATATATATATGCACACAGATATGCTCCATAAAAACACTTCAATTAAATTTATAATTAATACACTCACTTAACGTTTAGTCGAGCATTCAGTTTGAACGCACGCAATAACACTGAGTGGAGAGACCTAACCAGGCAGCTCCCCACTTCAGTTCAGCTGTTGAAGGCAGTGTTGGCCAACGCAAAAATGCGCAGTCAAAACAAATACACACTGACACACATTAGCAGTCTTCTGCGATAGTATCGTCTAATATGAGTAACGGCAACATGTGAATTGTCAACAGAATAAGATTTTATGGTCAGTGGTATGGATGTACACAATTTGAAAATAATTATTCTGAAATGGCCATCTATTAACTGTCACGAGGGAAAAATGATGTTATTACGTCAATCGTTTGTTCCTCGGGAGGTTGAAGAAGCAGTTAGAAAATTATCTCAATATAAATATTTTTTATTTCATATAAAATATTGTCTATGCGAAACTTATTCTTACATTCTAAATGCAATAAACCTACATTCATTGGGCGTGCAGAGGATTTTAAGACAAGCTGAAATTATATATATATAAATATATATATATATTTTTTTTTGACAATAAGTGAGTTTTTATATTCCAATCAAATAATTTTCAATAAATGTAGCTGCGCAACAGTTTCGGGCGCCAAGTGTAAGTCCAACAAGAGCGAGATAGCCATATTGCAATTCTGCGGCCAGTGCTGGTAAGCGCAAAATTAATTAATTGCGGGGTCGGCGGCATGAGTGCAGTGAAAATGTTTAGCGTTGAAGACGGCACAAGATTTGATTGAAACGAAAACAAATTAAGAACTGTTCGTAATTTCGCAAAAAGCCAACGCTTGAATTACATTTAAGACTCTCAAACTGGCCATTAGCTATAAGGGTCGATGATTATATGTGTGTTTGGCGAAAGCCTTTGTGTTGTTTCCGCCGGCTGGACGCCAAAACTACAAATTTATTGTCAATTGCACAAAAGTGACAAATTATTTTCTCGGCTGCCGCGAGTGCAACGTAGAGTGGACAATTTCGATACGCTCAATAAAGAGTGTGTGCAGTAAATATAAACGCCGAATCATCGGATTTGTTTTTGTTTATACCAGTTTCTGCACACATTTCTAAATTGCAAAACATAAAAGTGAAAACAGGCCAAGAGCTGGCAGTATTTGTCGCGCTGGTGGTGTACGTGCACGGGCTGAAGTAGAAACAGAAGCAGAAGCAGACATCGCTGACAACCAACAGGAGGTGGGGCCCGACATCGCCTTCGTTTTTGCTGTTACCGTTCTTGTTGTTTTTGCTGCTGCTGACATTGTTTTTGTTTGGCACACAAAACACGCGGCGTGCAGCATAGCAAAAGGGCGGGAAGGCAACTATAACGGTTCTCGTCCGAATTTTCGTTACGCGTGTGTCGATAGTTTTTTGTTTTTTTTTTGTTCATTTTTATTATTTGTTTGCATTGCGTTTTGAATTCAGCCTCACAATTGGGGGGCTGTCGCGGTGGCAATGTCGAAGCTGGGCGAGCACAAACGTGTGTCCCTCACCACAATCAGCACGCAGAGGAGCATAACTAATAGCAATGAAGCGGGCTTCAGCTCAATGCCGCCGACGTTCTCGCGTTTCGGTGACTTCTTGGATCCGGACGCGATGCAGGCAAGCAAGAGCAGTAAATCGGCAACCAAAAGCGTTCGACTGGAACTGGAAATGTTCGAGACGGACTCAAACAGGTATCCCGAGTTCAACTATTCAAAGCTGCTCTACTTGGAGAAGGTAAGTATATTCTAGCCACCCATTTGGTGCTTGTGATTTCTCATTTATTGCAATCTGTTGCAGAAAAAAGCCAAAATGCTGAAAGAGAAAGCCAATAATGGCAGAACAGATCCTTTCGCCGATAACGATGATGATGTGGCGCGCATTGCCAAGGAGCTGGAGGCCAAATATGGAAATGCCTATGCCAGAGGCCGCAGCAGGCGTAAGAAGGAAGAATTTTATGACATTGGAATGGGTTACGACGAGTCAGATTCTTTTATAGATAATACCGAGGCGGTAAGCTTCC